>NC_034194.2:30002082-30302082 GCF_002021735.2 Oncorhynchus kisutch | reverse complement strand
TGATAATAAGAAGATTGTGAGAGCTGTATTGTTACATTTCAGTGCAGGCTTTGATATTATTGACCATAATCTGTTGTTGATAAAACGGATGTGTTATTGCTTTTCAATAGAACTCAAATGGTTTTCTTTAATGGAAGCTTCTCTAATGTCAAACATTTAAAGTGTGGTGTACCGCAGGGCAGCTCTCTAGGCCCTCTACTCTCTTCTGTTTTTACCAATGCTTTGTTTAATGCCACTGGCATTAAACAAAGCATGTGTGTCCATGTTTGCTGATGATTCAACCATATACGCATCAGCAACCAAAGCTAATGAAGTCACTGAAACCCTTAACAAAGTGTTGCAGTCTGTTTTGGAATGGGTGGCCGGTAATAAATTGGTCCTGAACATCTCTAAACCTAAGAGCATTGTATTTGGTACAAACCATTCCTGAAGTTCTAGACCTCAGCTGAATCTGGTAAAGACTAAATTACTTCCCAAAGATTGTAAAGCAGCCATACAACTCTCCTTCCGTTGCCTCCAACTGCTCTTAAATGCAAGTTAAACTAAATGCATGCTCTTCAACTGATCGCTGCCCACACCTGCCCGCCCATCCAGCATTACTGGACGGTTCTGACTTCTGGACGGTTCTGACAAATACCTAGGTGTCTGGTTAGACTGTAAACTCTCCTTCCAGACATCTCCATCTTAAGCATCTTCAATCCAAAATTAAATCTAGAATCTGCTTCCTATTTCGGAACAAAGCATCCTTCACTCATGCTGCCAAACATACCCTCGTAAAACTGACCATCCTACCGATCCTCGACTTCAGCGATGTCATTTACAAAATAGCCTCCAACACTCTACTCAACAAACTGAATGCAGTCTATCACAGTGCCATTCGTTTTGTCACCAAAGCCCCATATACTACCCACCACTGCGACCTGTGCGCTCTCGTTGGCTGGCCCTCGCTTCATACTCGTCGCCGAACCCACTGGCTCCAGGTCATCTATAAGTCTTTGCTAGGTAAAGCCCTGCCTTATCTCAGCTCACTCGTCACCATAGCAGCACCCACCCGTAACACGCATTCCAGCAGGTATATCTCACTGGTCACCCCCAAAGCCAATTACTCGTTTGGCCGCCTTTCCTTCCAACTCTCTGCTGCCAATGACTGGAACGAACTGCAAAAATCACTGAAGCTGGAGACACATATCTCCCTCACTAGCTTTTAGCACCAGCTGTCAGAGCAGCTCACAGATCACTGCACCTGTACATAGCCCATCTGTAAATAGCCCATCTGTAAATAGCCCATCCAACTATTTCATCCCCATACTGTTGTTTATTTATTTATCTTGCTCCTTTGCACCCCTGTATCTCTACTTGCACATTCATCTTCTGCACATCTACCATTCCAGTGTTTAATTGGTATATTGTAATTAATTCGCCACCATGGCCTATTTATTGCCTTTACCTCCCTTATCATACCTCATTTGCACACAATGCATATAGACTTGTTTTTCTTTTTCTACTGTGTTATTGACTATGTTTGTTTATTCCATGTGTAACTCTGTGTTGTTGTATGTGTCGAACTGCTTTGCTTTATCTTGGCCAGGTAGCAGTTGTAAATGAGAACTTGTCCTCAACTAGCCTACCTGGTTAAATAAAGGTTAAATTTAAAAAAAAGACAAAAATGGAAGAAGTATGGAATCACCAAGACTCTTCCAAGAGCTGGCCACCTGGCCAAACTGAACAATTGGGGGAGAAGGGCCTTGGTCAGGGAGGTGGCCAAGAACCTGATGGTCACTCTGACAGAGCTCCAGAGTTCCTTTGTGGACATGGGAGAACCTTCCAGAAGGTCAATTTAATTGAATCAATTTTAGTATAAGGCTGTAACATAACAAAATGTGGAAAAAGTCAAGGGGTCTGAATAGTTTCCAAATGCACTGTATAGTGTAAGAATAGCTGTTTATTCTGCTGCCCATTCTACTAATTATAGTTTCATCAAAGTGCAACATTCAGTTAAATGCAAACTTGCTGGACTAAACATATTGCATATGATTTGGATAGTCTACATTTCCCGTTGAGTGATTCCGAAATGTTGATATTGAATCATCTCAGAAACACTTCCCAGTATTGATGATTTTGGGATATTTCTAAAATGACTTATCTTCCATTTATCCACCTGCTTGCGTGACACAGATACCATTCTACAATACCAAATTAGTATGGATTTCTCTAGACGCAGTGACAATGATTGGGTCAATAACGGACGTTCAACAAGTGCTACTTGGCTTCAACAAGTCGTGACAGGGCTTTGATGAATCTGCTGCTTCTTTTCAATAATCTCAATGTCTAATATTTATGGGTGGGGGGGGGGGGCTCCGTTTATACAGGCAGCCTAATTCTGATATGTTTCCACTAATTGGTCTTTGAAAAATCTGGGCCTCGTTTCCCAGAGCCTTCGTAGTGTTAAGATCATCGTTAGAACCATCTCACGATGTATCTTTATTAGCCTAGCAGATCTGTTTCCCAGAGCGTTCATTAATAACGTTGCTCCTAAAATAACGAACCTTTGCACATCTACAAGTGATCCAGACAAGTCGAAGAGCAGTCAAGGTGCATCTTTGGGTGTGTTTTGCCCTCCGCGTCAATTTATTCACAGAAAATCTCCGCTAAACATAGGCTACCTAGCCTTAACCTAAAAATCTTGAATCTATCTGTCTGAACGACCGCTGATAACTTCAGAACGAAGTTGACTATAAATACAACGTTGCCAAAGTATTTGCAATTGTTACAAACAAGTGAAAGATAAAACAATGCATCAAATGAAAACCAAGATGACTGCATTACAATACAAATAGGCTACATGGGCGTCGGCTATATATTTCAATTATATCTGTAATTTTTGCCTCAATATGTTTAATGCTGTGCGACAAGATGTGCCCAACCTGTAATTTAGTAGTTTATTATTTGTGTAAGCATAATAAGCCTCCTCAATATGTTCAGCCATGTGTGGTAATATCTCTCTAGGAGCTGATCCGTCGTCAGTACTGTAGAATAATTCGAATGTTAAAGTAAGATTTGAGTGGAGAAGGCTGATCCTGAGAGAAGAGTTGCTTTTATGTCGATACTATCAGTATGGTCTAACGACTCACTTAGCGAAGGTTCTCTCTACATGCTTGTTTGTAAAACACTTTAAATATTGGCTAGTAATTAACGATGCAACTGCTACGATCATGGTAATGCTCATGTTACATCGCAACTGGGAAACGAGGAGCAGAATTGGGCTGCCTGCAAACTCCACTCAGTCCTGGATGTGCAATACATATTGTCCCGGTTTCCCGATTGCAATGGAATTTAGGTTTACAGGTGTTTTAAAGTTGCATCTTTCCTACAACGGCCAAATATGTAACATATGCGTTCCCCAAAACACCAGGCAGGGACGTTCGATAAGTGCGTCGTTGAGGCCTGTGTCAATACTGATAAGATCGAAAGAAAGGCAGCACTGCTCTCGGATCAGCGTTCTCCCTTTCCAATCTTACCTTAACATTAGAATTATTACACAATACTGATGACGGATCCTATGGCTACAAATATTGAAGCACTTATTCTAATGCTATAATAATGCACTAACTCAACATTTGACACATCATGAAATATAAGCAAAAATGACAGACAGCTAAATTGAATTAACATAAAATTGATTTCAATATCATTCAAATATATAGGTCTATGTAGCCTATACTGTATTTATCTTTTAATGCAGTCTTCTCGGTTTTCATTTGAAGTCAGTATATCCTTCGCTTGTTAGGCAAAGAAATGGCCAACTTTGTATTTGTATTCACTGTCACGTTCGTTCTGAAGTTATAGGTGTTCACTGAAAGACAGAAAAACATATTGATTTTGTGGTTAGCGGAGATCTTGTGTGTATAAAGTTACGCGGAAGGGCAAAAAAGCATCTAACGAGGTACTTTGCTGTTTTACGAGTGGTCTGAGCAGATGTTAAATAACGAGCGTTTTCAAGAGCAACTTTAGCAACGATGGTTTTAGGAAAGAGCTAAGAGATTTAACGAATCTCCCAGGGTTCTAAAGATGAATTTAGCCCTAAAATGCGTTTGGCAAACCGGGACCTGATGTTTTGGATTGAATTGCATTTCAATTAGCATTTCCCATTTGCAAGTATAGGCCTTATATTTTGATGATCATAATGCTGATATTGACTAAATCTAATTGCATATAAATATTGTTAATTATACAATATATGAATATATCATCATAGCGTGATGTCCACGCAGTAAAAATTCAGTGAAATCGATACCTTGACTGTTGTTGCCTTTTTATTCGACCACTGCACGCTATGATTATGGACTAATTCGTTTTTTTTCGGGGGGGATTTGGACCAATAACACATTGGTCCCCATTGTAGGCATAAACTGAGATTCTATAGTCTACAAAAAGAATGTAAAAAGGTAAATTCCTCTCTCCTAAATAATTACAAAATGCAGCATAAAATATTGTTTTCTCCTCTTTTATCTATTAACTGAGAACTGCATAGGCCAAATCGACCCTTTCGTTTTTACAACCAATAACACCCTCTCTGAGTTTGATTTTTAAAAGGACTGGTCTAATAAGAGACCATTGGCCTTTTACCTAACGTGTTTTTACACAGTATTTATTTGAGATGTTCTGGATGTGTTGATTGGTGAATTTAATGGCAATTCTGACAAACACATAGCATAGGCCTATTTTCAGTTGGTAAAATGTGGATTTTCCTCGCCTGATTTGCTGACATCTAAGGGGGTGTTTTGTAAAGCTTTAAAAACGTATTCCTTTATAACAGACAATTTTAGTGAGAATGTGAATGTTGGTGACTGGGGGAGTCTTGGAAAGCGGCTCCGTGTGAACTGGACAGTTCCGTCAGTGAAATGTTGGATTATCCTCCCTGCAAAACGGGATTAACATTGCTCTCCCAGTCTGCACATTCCTGCTTCTGACACTTGAAATAGTACGTGTGTGCGTGTGCGTGTATGCTTGTGCGTATGTGTGTGTGCACCTTGGTTTGAATTCAAATATCATTGTTGTTGAGTAATAGGCCTATTCATCATGTTTTATGTCATATGTATTATTTTCTCTAAAACTCAGATGTGTTGACAGAACTAAATTACAATAACAAGTCTATTGATGAATAACTAGAAAGGAATAAGCATGGTTTTAAGAAGTTAAACAGGCGACACTGGGGAATCACTTCAAACGTTCTTTATTTTTGTGTTTAGCCTTTTCATAGCAGTTTGGCATAACAACATTGAGCTGTATTTGGTCATTGACGGACACTGATGTTTCAGGCAACGTTGCTGCTCATTGACTCGGCCACTCACACTGTTTGAAAACTCCCTATTTCAACTAATATTTCATCGTAATAATTTATCATACTTAAACATTTAAAAAACTATTCAATTCACAGCTGGGTGATCGCAGATGCGAAACTCGGAATTGCATACGGGTACAAGGAATCACAGTCTCAAAAACCTAACACAAATAGAAAATGCCAAAACACTTAGGGGACATTTATGAGCACACGCATACTGTTTGATTGTCTGTTGGAACTAGTGTCTTATAAACATTTTTCATAAATTAAATAGTGCATCCAGGTTCGCCTCACAGGCGCGCACACGCACGCATACACGCACACAATGCTTTGATCAAAGGGCCCCTTTAGTTTGCCAACCAAGAGGAGAGGATCGGGGAGTCGTAAGAAGCTTATGGAAAGCTGACCCATTCCACGCGCTTAGCCAAGGGTTGCAGCTTCTCTTGATCATTTTCTTCTTGGGCAACACTTTTGTTCCATGTCCTTGATCAAAGTTAAAGAGAGTTCACTGAATTTTCAATAAGTTAACTCAGCAGTTGTTACGCTGTCAGAGAGACGAAGCGGCAGCTTCTCTCCACTCACACTGCTGCTGTTCGGGGTAATAGTTTGATGCCCAGGACCAGCCATTGGAAAACGATGCCTTTCGCCGACTCAATCCCATCGGATTGACTAACGTTTACTTCACCACATTGTGAAAGTATAATGTCACTCACTCATTCTTCTCACAACACCTGAAACTTCCACGAGGACTGGTCTTTGTAATCCAAACAGTCCGTGTTGAAGTTGAGTTTCCAGGCCGCGGCCTGGTCCTTGTAATCCAGGCAGTCTGTGGGACCACTGAAGCTCAGTCCCGCTGCCCCATACCCTGGCGTGGAGAGGGACGAAGGCGGGCTCAGGTGGCTGGAGACCCCGTTGCTGCTCATGGGGCTCATGGTGGAGCCCGCAGCGGAGAGCTGGTGGTGCATAGGCGCCAAGTAAGATCCGCAGTCCATCCCGCTGAAATAGGATGAGGATCCGGTGTAGCCTTGGCTGTATCCGGACGCCTGGGTGTAGGTCATCGGGTAGGACCGTTGCATACAAGAGGAGGAAGAGGTAGAGAGTGGGTCAGACAGCGGGGAGATGGAGGCCGGGCTCCAGATGGACACCGGGGCAGTACTGCTGCTTACGAGCGGGATTGAGGTGCTGGGAGGCGGTGTGAACTGTCCGCTGGCACCGCTCTCGGAGCTGGCTTCTCTCATTGGGGAACTTCTCTTTTTGACGGGTTTGGTCTTGCTCTGCGCACCGCTCTGGGACTGTTGTGCCTGCTGGCGACACTTTGCCCTTCGGTTTTTAAACCATACCTGGAAGAAGAATTCATGTGTTGAATTGTAGTAATAAAATGGAGAGGATGCTCAGTCAGTTTATTTATCACCCCATGAACGCAAAAAAAATGTGTTGTAGCGTTTTATTCATGTTTAATTTCAATACAGTCTGCTATAGTGGATGCAAAAGAAGAGGCTCGTAGGACTATACACTGGGGGGTGAACACTCCAATTATCAGAGTGGAGAAGACACGCTCTGAAGTGGCGTCTGGGAGCTTGACTTCTCAAATCCAAAATTAACGAGCTGTGTAAGTGGCCTTGACTCAAAACCCGGATGATCGCGTGTGTTTACTCAAAAGCCTAGGGACTCACCTGAACACGAGACTCAGGTAAATTGATCTTCAGGGCCACCTCCTCGCGCATAAAGATGTCTGGGTAGCGGGTCTTGGCGAACAAGTTCTCCAGAATGTCCAGCTGGGCGCGCGTAAAGGTCGTCCTCTCGCGCCTCTGTTTACGAGGGGCGCCTGTATGAGAAAAGGTCTGTTCGTTAAGTCAACATTAAGTAGCCCACCTTACAAATACAAACAGGTTATTGCTTTAGGAGAAAAACATTGTTTTATCCTATATGGGCTAATCAATGTGACTTGTCAACTGTAGCCTATCCAATAGACCTAAAGTTGCCATTTTGATCATGAGCAGTTATGTTTACATGCATAAATCGTTTTTCGGTTGATATTTCAGACAGGGAATATTTTTCTTTGCTCAGATCTCTTATTGCAAACGTTTCCAAGACATGATTCTTGTTAGTTTAGGATCATTAATAATTGACATGTAGTACACCCCACGAGGACCAGAAGAATATTGTAGCGTATAATGTACAACATTATCCCCTAGTAGTTTAGATAATTCACTACAGACATAAATAAGCAAGATGAGAATGTTTATAAAGCCAATGGCCAATTATATCGAAAACACAACTTTCGATTAAATTATAATTCCAAGTCTACATTAGTCTATATTTTTAACTTGTTTTTATCTTATCGTTATCAGTTCATTTAATCATAATTTTGTAAGAAATAGACGCGACAATAAACAAATCAAATCTATGCAATAGGCCTAAGCCATTTGAGGTGATTTCATTATTTCATGGTTATTTGTGTAATAAATGTCTTCCATGACCTCACCTGGATAGCCGATAGACGGATGGAGAAGGTCCATTCCGGAGGCAGACAAACTCAGACCGTTGACTGTGTACTGCGGCTGCTTCAGATAAGACATCATTCTAGCCTCCGATCGAAGGGCAAAGTTGCAGAGAATTTTGAAAACAAAAAGGCGTTGAAAAGTACCCTTTTTAAGTTTAGTCCTCAAGTGTTGGATTCTTCTC
The DNA here is from genome assembly GCF_002021735.2 of Oncorhynchus kisutch. NCBI lineage: Eukaryota > Metazoa > Chordata > Actinopteri > Salmoniformes > Salmonidae > Oncorhynchus > Oncorhynchus kisutch. The sequence goes on along the minus strand of NC_034194.2, from coordinate 30,294,056 downwards.
AATTCTTCTGCCGAAACCTGAACAGAACACAACAGGAAAGAGAGAGAGGGTGGTTTTGGTTAAAGGATAAGTCCTTGGTTATTCGTTGGAGGCGTTACGCGCTCTTTACGCAGCGAGGTGAATTTAAAAAATGAGCGTCGTCCTGCACCGCCAGCGCTCTTAAAGCAGATCGGAGACCCCCAGCTGTCCTTGTGGACTGAGGATCCTCTGTCTGTCTTACAAACGTTTGCGCCACCTACTACCCCCCACCCCTCACACACACACCACCACCACCATCATCACCACATCCTACCAGCACCAAAAACATCCCATCATTTCAGCACGCCTTCTTCGAGAACAAAAACATTGTCGTTAAAATGCGCACACACATTGGGCTCCAAAAAGGCAAGGCGCACCATTAGCATAGTACCCACAGGTTAGCATCAGCTAATTGTCTCCAGTATAGACGGCATGATTGGGGGCCATTTGCAAAGACAAAGCCCACTGTTGACCAGATAAATAATGCTGATGACAAAAGAGCCGTTGGCGACAAAAAAAAAGAGACAATACTGTAAACCCAGCGCTCTACATATTCAGGCAATTAAACTACCACAGCATCTTACATTCTATCTATAGAATGTGTCTGCTGAAAGGGCGAAATCCCTTCTACATTTAAATGTGAACGGCAATTTAGCAAAATTAGAGAAACTTGGGGAAACTGTTCCATAATTGTAATTCGAGCCGACATTATTGACACTCCCTGGGCGATTTCTACCTAATTAATAGCTCCCGGTAATTAGATTTAGGTGGTGAGACTATCGAAGAGTGTTGATTAGCAAAAACCACTTTATCTTAATCTAAGCAAACAAGCACTTGCTCCGCAATTAAGAACCGATCACATTTATCTCATTCGGTGGAGAGTCTGTTTTTTAGAGAGAGTTATTTCCTATAATAAAACAATATTCTACACTAAATGAAAATGTTCCCTTCATAAATTCAATAACATCGTATTTGATATTAAATGTAGCCTACACTGTTAGGTCTAATAAACCCTCAATAATCCTTATGTACATTTGTTTGGAAGAACCAACAATCTCGCCATCAATCGCCCAGAAAGGAAACAATGAATTTTCCCACTATCCACTTGAATGGTGAGGAAACAATCATTATTTGGGTAGTAATTATTAGACTATCTGCCTAATAATATAGCCTAGGCCTATATATTTTGGCCCCAAACGGCGAACAATATTTTCTAGCGTCATATTGATCTAGCACACTTGTATTGTACATTTCAAAGAGACCTACATTGAAATTACATTTGAACTTTGGCCTATAAAAAAACGACATATACAAAAACACAGGATCGCAGGGTGTAGTGTATTACAATGTAATAATATCTAAGGATGCATGTCTGTTTATTTATGAAAGGATAAGCTTACAAAACGTTTTGCCAATCAAATAGCCTGCATTTAGCAAATCATAAGTAGTTACATTCAAGTTGATAGTTGGAATGTTTCCTTGTAGCCCATGGTCCTATTAGATTGGAACCAATCTGCTCCTACCTGTAGAATCGAAGTTGCAACTGCGAGTTCCCTCCTCTTCTCGTGCACGCACGCATCCCAATACTTCATACGTTTTTATATGTAACGGCCACCGGCCTCAATCTGTCACTTTTTTTCACCCAGACCCATCTACCGGTTGCTCCACATCCGTTCAATAATAATTACCCTGTCCGAGAATTAATTATTATTGCCCACAAGTTTTTTTTTTTCACAAAGTAAAAAAAAAAGAAATTAACGAGATAATCCGTACGGCACGCGCTGCCTTGATTACAGGACGCTAGCCGCGACTCTGAGCGCTCCGCATTCGGGCTGATTAATTTTCTGCGTCACGAAAATAAAACAAAGACTGGCATTGTATTTACTAAGCCAGCTGACTGCCAGACAACCTCCCCCAACCTCACTCACTTTCCCAAACTGATACAGGCTGCATAATAATAATAACAACAATAATAATAGGCTAATTATAATATTAGATATAGGCCTAATATAATAATACTACTAATAATAATAATAATAATGGTAATAATATGCGAATAGAAGAAGAAGAAGAAGAAGAATAAAAAGAAAAAGAAAAAGAAGAAGAATCTTATTATCATTAAGCTAACAGCGTGACATTTAAATATATATATATATATATTAACTGCAAATGCAGGGCTTTTCAACAGTTCAGTTGGGCTTTCCCAGCAGGCAACAAACTATAAATCCATCACTGAGTGGACATTCTTCTCAATCAACATCCATAAACAACATTTTCGTCTTGATGAATATGGGTTACAGCATGCTCTGAGTTCTCCTTCTGTAGCCCGTTATGCTAGTGGCTGTATTGCCTCCAGTGTAGCCGCCATTGCCAGAGAGCAAGAGAGGTGAGGGGTGGGAAAAGTTTATTTTTAAACACGCCTCCACAATTATCGCTCCATGCGAAGGTATTTCCATCACAAAGAGCACTTGGTACTGTTGAAAGATCAGAAATGGCACGATAGAGATATGTAGGCCTATATAAGATGCTTGGAAATGACTAGCACGGTTAGCACAAATAAGATGGGCCGAAGATGGCAAAAGAGGAAAGAATTACAAAAATTGGCAAGACAGAGATAGCCAATACAGTTCAATGGATGGATGAAATGGAAATAACTGTATAGAATGTTACTCTGGCAAACAGAATATGTCCTTATTAATCATACTCTGGGCAATATATTGCGTAATATTTAGATGATATGCTACAGAGCGAGTGTTTTTAACCAGAGGGAGATTTGCTAAATAACCCCTGACAGCTAATGGAATAAGCGAGGGAAATTATGTGGAGTGATGTTGAAGGTTTCCATGCGACGTTGGTCTCCTGAAATAGGCTACCAATGGGCTGATAAAAAAATGTATTTTGGATTTGTTGTGACTGTCCTCACCACTGTCCTCACCGCAGCCCATAACATGTCATGTTTATCAGTGTCATTAGAAATACCACCTATTGTCTCCTGTGTAGAGCTCGTGGCCCCAATGAACGATGATCCATTGGCGTGTACTCCGCGAGCGCACCGCAGCGCCCCTATCTTCATGGCAAAGGTGAGGATGACAATCGAATAGCAATCAAACAATTAATAATAGCAATAATGTTTCACACAAATTAACCAGTCCCGCTGTATATTAGGGCAAATAGCATTGCTCGAGTTATTGTCGTTCGTGATTTTTAGCCTAATTGGTTTCGTTTTGTTGTTTTTCTTCTGTTTTATTTAAACTAGTTTGAACCAAAAATTACTTTATCGATAATGTTAGCAAAATTATTATTGTTATGCAAGCATACATGTTTGTTAGTCAACTGCACTGATTTATAAGTGGTGAAGTTCTAGCCAGGCCTCGCCGCGAGGAAGGGGAATATACATTCTTGGGGACTTGACTGTCACGGTTTGGTAAATGTAACCCTCTCAGGGAGATTTAAAATCTCTGGCACACGCAGCACCCCTCATCTCTCTCTCTCTCTCTCCCTCTCTCTCTCTCTCTCTCTCTCTCTCTCTCTCTCTCTCTCGCTCTCTCTCAAACAACACCCTTCTCGCACATATTCACGCATCATGTACCTGCTATTCCCTCAGAAATAATATTATTCGTCGTATTTTTGTATTTAAAAAAAAAAAGAATAAATAATTCCCTTTCCAGTCAAAATATATATTTTCTTGCTCACTGTCATTTTAGCTTTTTACATTTCGAGAGAGAAAAACCTATTTTGGGATATTTCAAAAGGCTTTTTCAAGAACGAATTCACACAGCTTATCTGTGAATACAACCGCTACTTTTTTGTTTCTCTTCACCCACCCACGCCCCCCCCCCCCCCCCCCCCCCCCCCCACACACACACACACACACTCCTTCCTTTTCTTTCCCCCTCTCCCGTTTTTGTCCTAGGGGACAGGTTGCGTTTTGGTGGGGATTAGCGTCTGAATTTGATTAGCCAGCAAGCTAATTGTTACCAGTGCTCTTTTCACTGTCTAGTTGTCACTGCATTGGAAGCAGCCTACGTTTAGGTGCAACATTTTCTGCAAAATAATAGCCTTAGTCTATTCGTAATTTCTCTATCTCTTTTTAAAGCGCCTATAGGCCTACTCCTTAAATGTGCCAATATAATCGTGGTTTAATTGAATGATACCCGAATAACTTTATGTGAAAAAAGTAGTTAGTATACCAGTTAGCCGGTGTTTATGACCATCTGCTATATGAATAAATGCAGTAAACTAAATCAATGGAGGTCAGGCCCCTGAACCAGCCTGGTTTGCAAGAGTGTGGTCTCTAGAAATTAGGCTGTATGCCTCAAATTCAAGCTTTCAAACGCTTTCAAATTCAAGTGAAATATGGAATGCTATTCAATTTATTATCGCATATAGTCCTTCGCCTTCATTATATTTTGAAGAGAACCCTAAATGATTAAATAAACAACTAATATCTCTAATATTTCGTTTCCCATGTCTCTCAGATGAGTGAAGCCATATTGCTCGTGGCTCACGCTGTCGCCTTTCATCTCGAGCTCTGATACATAATTCATCGGTAAATATCGCATAGCCCCGGGGAGCGCTCGAGCTAAACGGGGCTCTGATTGTAAAAGGTGAACGCGCTTGTTAACGTCTGTGGCAATATGCCCTCCCTCTGACTCCCGTCCAATTGAAGGAGTCACGGTTTCTCCTGCTGCTAGGGAGAACGAATTGGGGACTTTAAGAATCGTGGGACTGGGAATGGCTCAAAGTAAAGCTCCATACATGCATGATAGGGTCCCAGTCAACTGTATCTAATGTATTACTGCTATAATAATAAACATAATAATAATAATATTCTAATAACAGTGTTATTACTCATCACTATAAATACATTTATCAAATTATTGTTGTCTTATATGGTTTGAAGAACACATTCAATATATTGTATACTAAATCCATATCAATGATGTCATAGTTCAGTTCAATGTCATTCAGCTGTCCAGCTCAAGGTCAGATCGATGTCTTGGCCTACTCACTCACCCCATCTGTCCCCCACACACACACACACACACACACACACACACACACACACACACACACACACACACACACACACACACACACACACACACACACACACACACACACACACACACACCATCTGCACCATACAGCTACAATGTTGTAACTTTATTGATGAACATGTTGGCGACATAAAAGTATTCAAAGTATTGATAGGACGGCATAAATATTGAGTCGTCATTACTTGTTAATACAGCAGGTGGTTACATTTAAACACAGTAGTTATGAAGCTTCAGTATCTGTTACTCATCCCGTTTCCAGCGTCTGATTGACTCATTCTATCATCTTCACTCCTCTTCACTGCCACTCAGGTAAGATCAGGTGAGAATGTATTCATTCCTGGTTCCTACCATTAAGACTGTTCTTACATTGTCAACTTACCTGGCAAAAGTAGAAAAGTCATCCATCTTTTCTCCCCTTTGTAGTCTCCCTAACTACAGGGGTGGAGTCAGATGAGTGACAGCTAGGCCCAAGGGACTAATTCAAACTACTAACAATTACTTCTACTATTATTAGGTGATTAGTTGGGAGATCTTATAGCAACAACATTACTCAAAATACAGAAAAATACATATATTAAGAAGATAACTATATATACATAATAAACATAATCCATACGAGTGTCTGTGGGAGGTTGGAATGCCTCGTCCCTGCTGGTACCTCGTTAACCTCCCAGCGCTTGTGGGTAGTGTTATGCCCACGAGAGGCCTTAAACCCGGGCAGTAGTTTTCAGGTTCTGGTCCCTGGAGGGCCAGGACCCCCAGAGTGAGAGGGAGGGGGAGGGATGGAGGAGGTCCAAACAAAAACACACCCTGATATCCTGACAGCAAACAGCCCACCTACTGACGCTTAGCATCTGGAGGCAATGACCCCCCCCCCCCCCCCCCCACACACACACACACACACACACAGACACAGGTTTTATTGTTTCAAACACAAACTTAGAGTTGCATGTAGCTCAAGTTCTATGAAGCTTGTTTTTGCAGGTCATGGAAAAGGCTTGAATTTTAGCTTTATTTTATTGTATTATTTTACATAACTCTCAAATGGATGGTGAGCTAGCAGCTAAAGCCCAAATAAACAGCTTTATAATTAGGCTAATATAGCATCATTTGTGGTTTCATTTAGGATTAAAAACAGAGGGAAAGAGAATAAAAGAGAAACAAAACAGATGAACAAAGGTAGAAAAAGAGCAGGGGTGGAAAACAAAGATGGAGAGGGAGATGGAGAGAGGGAGGAGGAGTGTAAAGTTAATCCAGGCTGAATCGTTGGGTCTGGCTGCAGGAGTGACACTGAAAACAGTTTTTGTTTCTATTCTTTCTTTTCTCTCCAAATTTGCTCTCCCCTTTCCCTCTCTTGTCTCTTCCTCCTGTGCCCCTCACCATTTCTCGGCCTCCTTATCCTTTTTAATTAGAGGGGCTATTCTGCAGCATGGAAGGTCCTAATCCCTACTGACCAACAATGCAAAAAGGCAGCCTTTGAACAGCCGAACTGCCCCCCCCCCATCCACCACACCCACCACTCGAAACACTACCCAAACATTCAAGGCTCCCACCATTGGGAAAACCAGACTTCACTCTTTATCCAACTGTTCGGCCGAAGTGCAGAGGGGACCCAGTGCAAACTGAAAGTCTTTAAAAGATGTCTGAGTTTATTGCGAGATCCTCCAAGAGTTGGTTGGATCACTCCAACAACAAGGCAGAGGTCAGAACTAGATAATTCATTAAGGAAAAATATTTCCAAGAATTTTGGGCACTATTATATCAAGTTTCTTCACTGGCATTAAGTTTAGCTTTCTGTAACTACCAAGATAATATTCAAAATTTAGTATAACTCTATTGCAAAAATAATTCTGAAAACAATCAAACATCACAGTTTTTTACAGCATAGACATAGAGCTAGCAAAAGAAAGGAAGTTAACGAGGGGTTAAGCAAGTGCATATGTATGCAGAGGGAAAGAAAGAAACTGTGATGAAAAATAAAACTGACCCAGGAAGCCCTTTGCTGTTTTAATAGAGAAGTAGAAAAGGGTTAGAGGACAAATGATGTAGAGAAATGCTACGGGGTTAGGCAAGATGGAAATTCTCCCAGTTCACATCAGGCCTCATTTACATACACATTAACATATCTTATTGTGATCCTAGAAGTCTATTAATGTTGACCCTTGTTGTTAAATGCCTAGTTAGTAGATAATAATGTCCTGTCTTGTCAAAAAAAAATGCATGTCCTCTCATTACTTTTAAATAACTGCCATATTGAGAAAGGGGGGTTGGAGAAGTGAGGAGAAAAGAACAGATGTAGGTTAATAAAAGTCTCCCCACACTACTCATAACACAACTATACATCCATATCATAAAATAATGTTATTTTAAGCAATCATGAACTCATTTATCCCCAATGCTTTCAATACATCGCCAGACTTCCTTCTATTACTACAAAATGCGGAACTGATAATTGCTTGCCCGAAATTTCATGTAGATTCTTCTTCCTCATAGTAATCGAAACAGAAAAGTGTTTGTTTTGAATAGAGGCCACAAGAAGATTTTCAGTATGTGTTTAATACCAATACTGCCTAAAGCCATGACACTACCAATGCTTTGTCAAATATTTGATGGTCTATGTTTGATAAGGTAATAGGCCACCAATTTTAATTTGGAAAATAATGTATATGGGGCATATGCATTTGTATAGTCATCCTAAAGAACACTTTACATACACTTCTGCTAATAGCACATATTTTGAGCAGAATGGTTTGATGAATTATCAGACTTGCCAGTATGACTACCCTGAATATTGCCCAAGATATGAATGGCTTAAGAAACAGTGTCAACCCTCTACAGCCAGCAAGACTCCTTGTTGGTATACTGGCTCCACACCACCCTGTACAGCCAGCAAGACTCCTTGTTGGTACGCTGTCTCCACGCCACCCTATACAGCCAGCAAGACTCCTGGTTGGTATACTGGCTCCACACCACCCTGTACAGCCAGCAAGACTCCTGGTTGGTACACTGGCTCCACGCCACCCTATACAGCCAGCAAGACTCCTGGTTGGTACACTGGCTCCACGCCACCCTATACAGCCAGCAAGACTCCTGGTTGGTACACTGGCTCCACGCCACCCTGTACAGCCAGCAAGACTCCTGGTTGGTACACTGGCTCCACGCCACCCTGTACAGCCAGCAAGACTCCTGGTTGGTACACTGGCTCCACGCCACCCTGTACAGCCAGCAAGACTCCTGGTTGGTACACTGGCTCCACGCCACCCTGTACAGCCAGCAAGACTCCTGGTTGGTACACTGGCTCCACGCCACCCTGTACAGCCAGCAAGACCCAGGCCAGACCAGCCAAACACAGTGTGGGCACACTGCACTGTTAATCACATGCCCAATATTTCCATAGCAGGCAATTAGCATCCAGCTTTTATGTGTGAAATGGGCAGAGGCAGAGAACGAGAGAGTTAGGAACGACAACGAGAGAGGAAGAGTGAAATGGAGGGAGAGAAACAGAGGGAGAATAAAGGAGTAATTAGGATGTTGGGTGGGAGGAGAGAGAGGAGCACAGAGACAGCCAGGCAGTCTGTTGCTGTGTGATTTGAGGCTTGCTAACACACTAATTAGCCCTTCATTGTGAGATAATGGACTTGGCCGGTTCTCCCGGTTCTACGAGCCGCCTGGCCCGGACGACCTGACCCACTAAAGGTCAGAGGTCACCATGTGCGGTTTGCCTCGTGCGTAAGGTGTGTGTGCCTGTGGGTGGGTGTGTCCTAACGAGACTGTCCCATTCTCTGCAAGGCAAACTTGGTGTAGTTGAGTTGGCATGGTGTTGCAAAGGTGTGTTTGTGTGTAAAAAGAGAGGGAGTGGAGTGGGCAGCTCGCATAGGTTGTTCATTTGTCTACACTGTTCAAACCTCATCACATCCTACACATTCATAACTGATTAAGAATTTCCTTCAAAACAGTGAACAAACCAAACCCAAAACAAATAATAATGAGATGGACCAGTGAGCAAGAAAATGGAGCGTGTCTGTTTGTGTTTATGCACAAACAAGGGTCTTAAAATGTTTTCTTGGAAGAAATTTTGGTTCTGAGGATCCAGGCTTGCTTACTTGTTAAGGTCTAGTAGTCATCCCCCAACACACACACACACACACACACACACACACACACACACACACACACACACACACACACACATACACACACACACACACACACACACACACACACACACACACACACACACACACACACACACACACACACACACACACACACACACACACACACACACACACACACACACACACACACACACACACACACAGAGACAGACAGACTTATACACACACACATCACTCCTCCGGCCTACCACTCTCTTCTCCCGCCATCTTTTGAGGAGCAGTAATCTGTGAACCCTGAATCATAAGCCTGGGTAAAGCTATGTAATACGGCTAATTCGATGAAGCAGTATTTTCCCGGTGAGAGACAAAATCCTGTTGACTATTCAGGGATTGAATCGTCCAACAGTAATGCCATTAGGCCAGTGCCACGGATTCCTCCGAAAATGCTGTTTAATTGCCAGTAGCAGACCATTGTCTGGTGACGGGTAAACACTGGCTTGGGGGGGAGGATTCCGTAAGGAAGCGTGTGAAAAAGATGGCCCCCTTGGCTTCAGCCAATCAGCATCAAGAAAAGGATTACTCAGACATAGAAGAAGAAGCCTCCGAAGTGGCGGAGGCACTAGCTTAACTAAAGTCTTCAAGAGAAAGAATAAACGCAGACTAACTCTTCGCTTTTAATACAGGATTTGTTCAACAATGTGATTTAGGGGGGTGTCTATTCAGAGTCTGGATTTTTTGGGGGACTGGCGGAGTCTTTAAGGATCAAGCCTTGTTGCTCACGTTTGTTAGTGAGTGACTTCGAGGATCATGGCTTGTTCCTCACGTTCGTTGAGCGGTTTATATGTGTTTGTCTACAAAAATATAATTCCTCTATATCCCCAACTGTTGGTCCCTTCTATTACCAACTTTTAAAAAACACCTTGCATAAACACATAACCTCATAAAATCTTAAAATTCTACCGCACAAGTATCATAAACTGTCTCTATGCTGAAATATCAATATTTCAGTCAAATCTGTACTGAAATATTCCCAATCAAGAATCGAACAATTCCTATAACTCATTGATCAACAAATTCACGGCCACTCAAAAATGCCTCCTGAACCTGGAGCACCTCTAGCCTGCTACTGCCCGCTCCTCGATTGGTCCTGTCCAGGAGGACGTTGATAAGATGTGAGAGGTGTGGCGGCCATTGCTGCCCTCCATTGTGAGCTGGTGCCTGCAGTACGAGCAGAGCTGCCAGACCAGACACTGATGAGGGTTGACACTGCATCCAAGAGGCCAGGAGACTCTTTTCTTTTGCTATTTGTCTCGCCCTCTGAAAAGTAAAAAGGCCTTTTTGCAGATAGGCCCCTCCCTTAACCCTTCTCCTATTCCAACCCTGAACTCGTCCTCAGTCTCACCCTCCTCTCCTTTCCTCTCTACCTCCTGTCTTCCCAGAGAAACAGAACAGGAGCCAAGATGGAGATGAAATCCCTAGAGACAGTCCCTGTATTTTTTCTCCCTCTCTCTCAATCACTCTCTTTCTCGCCCTCAATTTAAATCAAATTCAAATCGTTAGACAAAGAAGCGTTTATGCAACTGTAGCACAAGGCGATGAGAAGAAGAAGAAGAAGAAGAAGAAGAAGGCAATTAAACCCTGCAACATTTTGAGCCCACTAGCTGCTCTTTAGGCTGACACCCTGCCACATAGCGAGCCCAATTCAGCACCCCTCAGGCTATGACCACACTCAATACTTAGTCTCAGTACCAATCCCCGACCATGAATAATCCTGGATCTATTAATCGTATAACACCTATTGTTTACAGGAGGCTGCACGAATATACTGCACAACAGACAGTTGGGGTGGTAGGTAGCTTAGTGGTTAGAGTGCTGGGCCAGTAATCAAAAGGTTGCTAGATCAAATCCCAGAGTTGACAAGATAAAAATCTGTTGTCCTTCCCCTGAACAAGGCTGTTAACCCACTGTTCCTATGCTGTCATTGTAAATTAGAATATGTTCTTAACTAACTTGGCTAGTAAAATAAAAAACAGGTATCTTTTTTATATTTCCTGGTGAGAAAGGGAATCTGGCAAAGTGAGAAAGTGAGGACTGTATTTGTCCTAAAACTGTGACTTTTTCAGATTCCTTCATACTGTATGTATCAGTGACCATACCACTATTTTTGATTTGTCACCTACGTATGTGTCTCTCCTTGGTGTAATTGTCACACCTAAAGTGGCACGAAAGAGGAGAGTCCCCTGAGAGGTCCTGAGTGGTAGTCTACACTTACAGACCACATCAAGAAGTACTTGATCCAAAAGGTTGTTCGTTGGATAAGAACAAGAAGACTCGGGTGTGAGAGGAGCATTATTGGAACGTAATTAATTGATTAAACACCCTCTCCGATTGCAACAGGAGCACACAGACTCCCGGATCCCCTTTAATGAAACAGCTAATGACGAGCTCACTTAGTTTAATGTCTGCTTTTATCATCCTCCTTTTAAGATGACTTCAGCGTTTCATTAGCCACGTCTGACTCATATCTCACTTTAGCAACCCGGAGGAAATTGTGGAGGGATTAATTTTGGGATGGACACAATACTACATCTCTTCCCCATCCTCCATTCTCCCTCCTCCCCTCTGTCTTCATCCCCCCTCTCTCCGAGCTCCCAGCCAGAGACCCATGAGGAATAGTGTCTTTGTCGTCCTGCCGTTTTCAGAGTTGAAGAACAAGAGAAGTTTAATCCTCATTGTCCAGGAGACTGGGGGGTTCGCCGGCTGTAAAATGATCCAACTGGCCCTAGCTAATCCTCTCCCCAACCCCCAACCTCCAAGGCCTGAACCCCCCCAGCCCCAGCCCTACACCCCATCCCCAGCCCTATACCTCAGTCCTATACCCCGTCCCTATACCCCATCCCCAGCCCTATAGCCCAGCCCTATACCCCAGTCCTATACCCCAGCCCTATACCCCAGCCCTATAACCCATCCCCAGCCCTATACCCCAGCCCCATACCCCAGTCCTATACCTCAGTCCTATACCCCAGCCCTATACCCCATCCCTATACCCCATCCCCAGCCCTACACCCCAGCCCTATACCCCAGCCTCAGCCCTATACGCTAGCCCTATACCCCAGCCTCAGCCTTATTCCCCAGCCATATACCCTATACCCTATCCCTAGCCCTGTACCCTATCCCCAGCTCTATACCCCAGCCTCAGCCCTATACCCCAGCCCTATACCCCAGCCCTATACACCAGCCTCAGCCCTATACCCTAGCCCCATACCCCATGCCCAGCCCTACACCCCAGCCCTACACCCCAGCCCTATAACCCAGCCCCAGCCCTATATCATTGTTTTAGTTCACAATGGAGCCCCTAGTTCCACTCTTCATACCCCTGATAACTCCTTTGTCCCACCTCCCACACATGCGGTGACCTCACCCATTACTACCAGCATGTCCAGAGATACAACCTCTCTCATCATCACCCAGTGCCTGGGCTTACCTCCGCTGTACCCGCACCCCACCATACTCCTGTCTGCGCATTATGCCCTGAATATATTCTACCATGCCCAGAAACCTGCTCCTCTTATTCTCTGTCCCCAACGCTCTAGGCGACCAGTTTTGATAGCCTTTAGCCGCACCCTCATACTACTCCTTCTCTGTTCCGCGGGTGATGTGGAGGTAAACCAAGGCCCTGCATGTCCCCAGGCACCCTCATTTGTTGACTTCTGTGATCGAAAAAGCCTTGGTTTCATGCATGTCAACATCAGAAGCCTCCTCCCTAAGTTTGTCTTACTCACTGCTTTAGCACACTCTGCTAACCCTGATGTCCTTGCTGTGTCTGAATCCTGGCTCAGGAAGGCCACCAAAAATTCAGAGATCTCCATACCCAACTATAACATCTTCCGTCAAGATAGAACTGCCAAAGGGGGAGGGGTTGCAGTTTACTGCAGAGATAGCATGCAAAGTAATGTCATACTTTCCAGGTCCATACCCAAACAGTTCGAACTACTAATTTTGAAAATTACTCTCTCCAGAAATAAGTCTCTCACGGTTGCCGCCTGCTACCGACCCCCCTCAGCTCCCAGCTGTGCCCTGGACACCATTTGTGAATTGATCGCCCCCCATCTAGCTTCAGAGTTTGTTCTGTTAGGTGACCTAAACTGGGATATGCTTAACACCCCGCCAGTCCTACAATCTAAGCTAGATGCCCTCAATCTCACACAAATCATCAAGGAACCCACCAGGTACAACCCTAACTCTGTAAACAAGGGCACCCTCATAGATGTCATCCTGACCAACTGGCCCTCCAAATACACCTCCGCTGTCTTCAACCAGGATCTCAGCGATCACTGCCTCATTGCCTGTATCCGCTATGGAGCCGCAGTCAAACGACCACCCCTCATCACTGTCAAACGCTCCCTAAAACACTTCTGTGAGCAGGCCTTTCTAATCGACCTGGCCCGGGTATCCTGGAAGGACATTGACCTCATCCCGTCAGTTGAGGATGCCTGGTCATTCTTTAAAAGTAACTTCCTCACCATTTTAGATAAGCATGCTCCGTTCAAAAAATGCAGAACTAAGAACAGATACAGCCCTTGGTTCACCCCAGACCTGACTGCCCTCGACCAGCACAAAAACATCCTGTGGCGGACTGCAATAGCATCGAATAGTCCCCGTGATATGCAACTGTTCAGGGAAGTCCGGAACCAATACACGCAGTCAGTCAGGAAAGCTAAGGCCAGCTTCTTCAGGCAGAAGTTTGCATCCTGTAGCTCCAACTCCAAAAAGTTCTGGGACACTGTGAAGTCCATGGAGACCAAGAGCACCTCCTCCCAGCTGCCCACTGCACTGAGGCTAGGTAACACGGTCACCACTGATAAATCCATGATTATCGAAAACTTCAATAAGCATTTCTCAACGGCTGGCCATGCCTTCCGCCTGGCTACTTCAACCTCGGCCAACAGCTCCGCCCCCCCCCCGCAGCTCCTCGCCCAAGCCTCTCCAGGTTCTCCTTTACCCAAATCCAGATAGCAGATGTTCTGAAAGAGCTGCAAAACCTGGACCCGTACAAATCAGCTGGGCTTGACAATCTGGACCCTCTATTTCTGAAACTATCTGCCACCATTGTCGCAACCCCTATTACCAGCCTGTTCAACCTCTCTTTCATCTCGTCTGAGATCCCCAAGGATTGGAAAGCTGCCGCAGTCATCCCCCTCTTCAAAGGGGGAGACACCCTGGACCCAAACTGTTACAGACCTATATCCATCCTGCCCTGCCTATCTAAGGTCTTCGAAAGCCAAGTCAACAAACAGGTCACTGACCATATCGAATCCCACCGTACCTTCTCCGCTGTGCAATCTGGTTTCCGAGCCATTCATGGGTGCACCTCAGCCACACTCAAGGTACTAAACGATATCATAACCGCCATCGATAAAAGACAGTACTGTGCAGCCGTCTTCATCGACCTTGCCAAGGCTTTCGACTCTGTCAATCACCATATTCTTATCGGCAGACTCAGTAGCCTCGGTTTTTCGGATGACTGCCTTGCCTGGTTCACCAATTACTTTGCAGACAGAGTTCAGTGTGTCAAATCGGAGGGCATGCTGTCCGGTCCTCTGGCAGTCTCTATGGGGGTGCCACAGGGTTCAATTCTCGGGCCGACTCTTTTCTCTGTGTATATCAATGATGTTGCTCTTGCTGCGGGCGATTCCCTGATCCACCTCTACGCAGACGACACCATTCTATATACTTTCGGCCCGTCTTTGGACACTGTTCTATCTAACCTCCAAACAAGCTTCAATGCCATACAACACTCCTTCCGTGGCCTCCAACTGCTCTTAAACGCTAGTAAAACCAAATGCATGCTTTTCAACCGGTCGCTGCCTGCACCCGCATGCCCGACTAGCATCACCACCCTGGATGGTTCCGACCTAGAATATGTGGACGTCTATAAGTACCTAGGTGTCTGGCTAGACTGCAAACTCTCCTTCCAGACTCATATCAAACATCTCCAATCGAAAATCAAATCAAGAGTCGGCTTTCTATTCCGCAACAAAGCCTCCTTCACTCACGCCGCCAAGCTTACCCTAGTAAAACTGACTATCCTACCGATCCTCGACTTCGGCGATGTCATCTACAAAATGGCTTCCAACACTCTACTCAGCAAACTGGATGCAGTCTATCACAGTGCCATCCGTTTTGTCACTAAAGCACCTTATACCACCCACCACTGCGACTTGTATGCTCTAGTCGGCTGGCCCTCGCTACATATTCGTCGCCAGACCCACTGGCTCCAGGTCATCTACAAGTCCATGCTAGGTAAAGCTCCGCCTTATCTCAGCTCACTGGTCACGATGGCAACACCCATCCGTAGCACGCGCTCCAGCAGGTGTATCTCACTGATCATCCCTAAAGCCAACACCTCATTTGGCCGCCTTTCGTTCCAGTACTCTGCTGCCTGTGACTGGAACGAATTGCAAAAATCGCTGAAGTTGGAGACTTTTATCTCCCTCACCAACTTCAAACATCAGCTATCTGAGCAGCTAACCGATCGCTGCAGCTGTACATAGTCTATTGGTAAATAGCCCACCCTTTTCACCTACCTCATCCCCATACTGTTTTTATTTATTTACTTTTCTGCTCTTTTGCACACCAATATCTCTACCTGTACATGACCATCTGATCATTCATCACTCCAGTGTTAATCTGCAAAATTGTAATTATTTGCCTACCTCCTCATGCCTTTTGCACACATTGTATATAGACCCCCCCTTTGTTTTCTACTGTGTTATTGACTTGTTAATTGTTTACTCCATGTGTAACTCTTTGTTGTATGCTCACACTGCTATGCTTTATCTTGGCCAGGTCGCAGTTGCAAATGAGAACTTGTTCTCAACTAGCCTACCTGGTTAAATAAAGGTGTTCTCAACTAGCCTACCTGGTTAAATAAAGGTGAAAAAAAAAAAATACCCCAGCCTCAGCCCTATACCCCAGCCCTATACCCCAGCCTCAGCCCTATACCCTAGCCCCATACCCCATCCCCAGCCCTACACCCCAGCCCTATAACCCAGCCCCAGCTCTATACCCCAGCCTCATCCCTACACCCCAGCTCTGTACCCTACCCCCAGCCCTACACCCCAGCCTCAGCCCTATACCCCAGCCCTATACCCCAGCCTCAGCCCTATACCCCAGCCCTATACCCCAGCCTCAGCCCTATACCCTAGCCCCATACCCCATCCCCAGCCCTACACCCCAGCCCTATAACCCAGCCCCAGCTCTATACCCCAGCCTCATCCCTACACCCCAGCTCTGTACCCTACCCCCAGCCCTACACCCCAGCCTCAGCCCTATACCCCAGCCCTATACCCCAGCCTCAGCCCTATACCCTACCTATACCCCATACCCAGCCGTATACCCCATCTTCAGCCCTATACCCCAGCACTTTACCCCATCTTCAGCCCTATACCCCAGCACTTTACCCCATCCATCCCCAGCCTTATACCCCATCCCTATACCCCATCCCCATCCCTAAACCCCATCTCCAGCCCTATACCCCATCCCTAAACCCCAGCCCTCTACCCCAGCCCCATCCCTATACCCCATCCCTATACCCCAGCCCTATACCCCAGCCCTATACCCCATACCCCAGCCCTATACCCCATCCCTATACCCCCAGCCCTATTCCCCAGCCATATACCCCAGCCTCAGTCCTATACCCCAGCCCTATACCCCATCCCCAGCCCTACACCCCAGCCCTATACCCCATCACCAGCCCTACACCCCAGCCCTATACCCCAGCCCCAGCCCTACACCCCAGCCCTATACCCCAGCCCCAGCCCTATAACCCAGCCTCATCCCTATACCCCAGCTCTGTACCCTATCCCCAGCCCTATACCCCAGCCTCAGCCCTATACCCCAGCCCTATACCCCAGCCTCAGCCCTATACCCTAGCCTCATACCCCATCCCCAGCCTCAGCCTTATTCCCCAGCCATATACCCTATACCCTAGCCCTATACCCCATACCCAGCCTTATACCCCATCTTCAGCCCTATACCCCAGCACTTTACCCCATCCCCAGCCTTATACCCCATCCCTATACCCCAGCCCCATCCCTAAACCCCATCTCCAGCCCTATACCCCATCCCTAAACCCCAGCCCTCTACCCCAGCCCCAGCCCCATCCCTATACCCCAGCCCTATACCCCATCCCTATACCCCAGCCCTATACCCCATCTCCATCCCTATACCCCAGCCCTATACCCCAGCCCCATCCCCATACCCCAACCCCATCCCTATACCCCAGCCCCATCTCCATACCCCATCCATATACCCCAGCCCTACACCCCAGCCCCATCCCCATACCCCAACCCCATCCCTATACCCCAGCCCTATCTCTATACCACAGCCCTATCTCTATACCCCAGCCCTATGGCCCATCCCCATACCTCAACACCAGCCCTATACCCCAGCCCCATACCCCGGCCCTATACCCCATCCCCAGCACTATAACCCAGCCCTATACCCCATCGCCATCCCCATACCCCAACCCCATCCCTATACCCCAGCCTCTGTCATCCAGCCAACGCACCAGCCCCAGTCCTAGTCCTAACCCTAGTTCCATGATACCACCAAATCTCTCATCTGAACAGAAAGAGAGAGCCCTACATATTGGGAATATGCCTCTCACACAAACACATGGCTCACCCTATTACCTGTGTGTTGTGAGGATATGAGCGGTTTAGTGGTGCATGTTTTTAAGTGGTTTAAGGTAATCACCTGAGCTAAGTCTAAAGCCAATCCACCAGCGTGATTCATCCTTAAAGCCCATTGTGCGTCCCAAATGGCACCCTATTCTCCATTGCACTACTTTTGACCAGAGCCTAGTGAAAAGTAGTGCACTATATAGGGCAGGTGTATATGCTGCAGTTTTAAAGCAAGTTTGCTTCAATTCTACACGTTGAGCCATAGGGCGGAGAGAAGACTTAGCTGTTTTTACGATTTTTTGAAATTGCAAACAAGCATCGGTCGATACTGAAGCCACTTTTTCAAAACTCTTCACACAGTCTCCATTACCAACATGCATTTTGGCCAAACAGTTAATCTCACCTCCAAAACTCATTCAAACCACCAAAATATTTCATACATGTCTCAAAAGAAGCTTGTTTGACCAAAACACTGGCAACAATTCTCACTCAGAAAGCATACATTATCACTCATAACACATTGAGCTGAAAAACACTAACAACATCATTTATTACATACATGATGAACTTTTCTCTTTGAAGTTTGAATGATTTTTCACATAAATCAGTATTTCATTATAGAATAAGAATAACACCTTTTCACTTCATTGACTGTACTAAAGTACACAGTTGAAGTTGCGAGTTTACCTACACCTTAGGCAAATACATTTAAACTCAGTTTTCACAATTCCTGACATTTAATCCTAGTAAAAATTCCCTGTGTTAGGTCAGTTAGGATTATCCCTTTAATTTAAAAATGTGAAATGTCAGAATAATATTATAGGGAATTATTTATTTGAGCTTTTATTTATTTCAACACATTCCCAGTGGGTCAGAAGTTAACATACACTCAATTAGTATTTGGTAGCATTGCCTGTAAATTGTTTAACTTGGGTCAAATGTTTTGGGTAGCCTTCCACAAGCTTCCCACATTAAATTGAGTGAATTTTGGCCCATTCCTCCTGACAGAGCTGGTGTAACTGAGTCAGGTTTGTAGGCCTCCTTTCTCGCACACATATTTTCAGTTCTGCCCACACATATTCTACGGGATTTAGGTCAGGGCTTTGTGATGGCCACTCCAATACCTTGACTTTGTTGTCCTCAAGCCATTTTGCCACAACTTTGGAAGTATGCTTGTGGTCATTGTCCATTTGGAAGACCCATTTGTGACCAAGCTTTAACTTCATGACTGATGTCTTGAGATGTTGCTTCAATATATCCACATAATTTTCCTTCCCTGATGATGTCATCTATTTTGTGAAGTGCACCAGTCCCTCCTGCAGCAAAGCACCCCCACAACAAGATGCTGCCACCCCCGTCCTTCACGGTTGGGATAGTGTTCTTCGGCTTGCAAGCCTCCCCTTTTTCCTCCAAACATAACGATGGTCATTATGGCCAAACAGTTCTATTTTTGCTCATCAGACCAGAGGAGATTTCTCCAAAAAGTATGATCTTTGTCCCCATGTGCAGTTGCAAACTGTAGTCTGGCTTTTTAATGGCGGTTTTGGAGCACTGGCTTCTTCCTTGCTGAGTGGCCTTTCAGGTTATGTCGATATAGGACTCGTTTTACTGTGGATATAGATACTTTTGTACCTGTTTCCAGCATCTTCACAAGGTCCTTTGCTGTTGTTCTGGGATTGATTTGCACTTTTCACACCAAAGTATCTAGGAGACAGAACGCGTCTCCTTCCTGAGCGGTATGATGGCTGCTTGGTCCCATGTAGTTTATACTTGTTTATTAATGTTTGCAATAATGAACATGGTACCTTCAGGAATTTGGAAATTGCTCCCAAGGATGAACCAGACTTCTGGAGGTCTACAAATTTTCTGAGGTCTTGACTGATTTCTTTTGATTTTTCCATGATGTCAAGCAAAGAGGCACTGAGTTTGAAGGTAGGCTTTGAAATACATCCACAGGTACACCTCCAATTGACTCAAATGTCAATTAGCCTATCAGAAGCTTCTAAAGCTACGACATAATTTTCTGGAATTTTCCAAGCTGTTTAAAGGCACAGTCAACTTAGTGTATGTAAACTTCTGACCCACTGGAATTGTGATACAGTGAATTATTGTAACGGATCTCGTCCTTCTCTTCTGACCACGCTGCTTGGTCCTTTGGTGGTGGGTGTTTCTGTAACGGATCTCATCCTCCTCTTCTGGGGGGGAGTAGCGAGAAGGAGCGGAGGACAACCCACCCAACTCACTCCCTGACCATACTAAAACAAAGACATAACAAAGGAACTAAGGTCAGAACGTGACAGTACCCCCCCCCCCCAAAGGTGCGGACTCCGGCCGCAAAACCTAAACCTATAGGGGAGGGTCTGGGTACTCTGGCAATTGTTGTTGTGCTGACCATATTCACATTCCCAAAAGTGATATTGTCTGCCAGCACTGTTTCCTGAAGTTCCTGGGCATCTATCCACGGTGGTGGCTCTGGTGCGGGACATAGACCCCGCTCCACCTCAGGCTTGGCCCACTTAGGTGGCGCCTCTGGAACGGGCCAAGCCTGAGGTGGAGCGGGGTCACTGCTGCGGGCCCCGGACAGGAGGGCGAGTCTGGCAGCTCCGGACAGGAGGGCGAGTCTGGCAGCTCCGGACAGGAGGGCGACTCTGGCAGCGCGGGACAGGAGGGCGACTCTGGCAGCGCCGGACAGGAGTGCGACTCTGGCAGCGCCGGACAGGAGGGCGACTCTGGCAGCGCCGGACAGGAGAGCGACTCTGGCAGCGTCGGACAGGAGGGCGACTCTGGTAGCGCCGGACAGGAGGGCGACTCTGGCAGCGCCGGACAGGAGGACGACTCTGGCAGCGCCGGATAGGAGGGCGACTCTAGCAGTGCCGGACAGGAGGGCGACTCTGGCAGCGCCGGACAGGAGGGCGACTCTGGCAGCGCCGGACAGGAGGCAGGCACAGGACTCACCAGGCTGGGGAGACATACAGGAGACCTGGCTCTGGGAGCAGGCACAGGACTCACCAGGCTGGGGAGACATCCAGGAGGCCTCTTCCTTGGCCGAGGCACCGGATACACTTGGCCGTGGAGGTGCACTGGCGGTCTCGAGCGCAGAGCTGGCCCCATCCGTTCTGGATGGATGCCAGCTTCCACCCTGCAAATGTGGGACGCTGGCACCGAGCACACCGGCCTGTGAATGCTCCGCCTCGACACCGTGAGCATCACCCCATAGCACGGGGCCTGACCAGTCTCATGCTCGCCACGGTAAGCACGGGGAGTTGGCTCAGGTCTACTACCTGACTCTGCCACACTCCCTGTGTGCCACCCTAAAAAAATTTGGGGGCTGCCTCTCGGGCTTCCTTGCCAGCCGTTTTCGTGTCGCCAACTCTCCGGTATCCCTCCTCGCACTGTTCTAGAGAATCCCAGGCGGGCTCCGGCACTCTCCCTGGGTCGACCGACCACCTCTCTATCTCCTCCCAGGTTGTCTCATACTCCAGGTAGCGCTGCTCACCTGTCCAGGAGTCCCTTTCACCACGCTGCTTGGTCCTTTGGTGGTGGGAGGTTCTGTCACGGCTGTTGGAAGGAGCGGACCAAGGTGCAGCGTTGTGAGCGTACATTTTCTTTATTCATCCAAATGACGCCAAACAAAACAATAAACACTACAAAAACAACCGTGAAGCTCACAAGCAAAGTGCTCTAAACAAAGTCAACCTCCCACAAACACAGGTGGGAAAAAAGGGCACCTAAGCATGGTTCCCAATCAGAGACAACAATAGACAGCTGTCCCTGATTGAGAACCATACCCGGCCAAACACAAAGAAATAGAAAACATAGAACACAAAACATAGAATGCCCACCCCAACTCACGCCCTGACCAAACCAAAATAGAGACATAAAAATGATCTCTAAGGTCAGGGAGTGACAGGTTCTTGAAATGTTCTGCATTGACTGTCCTTCATGTCTTAAAGTAATGATGGACTGTTGTTTCTCTTTGCTTATTTGAGCTATTCTTGCCATTTTTACCAAATAGGGCTATCTTCTGAATACCACCCCTACCTTGTCACAATACAACTGATTGGCTTAAACGCATTAGGAAGGAAAGAAATTCCACAACTTAACTTTTAACAAAGCACACCTGTTAATTGAAATGCAGTCCAGGTGACTACTTCATGAAGCTGGTTGAGAGAATGCCAAGAGTGTGCAAAGCTGTCACTCAAGGAAAAGTGTGTATACTTTGAAGAATCTCAAATATAATATAATATATTTGTTTGATTTGGTTACTACTTGATTCCATATATGTTATTTCATAATTTTGTTGTCTTCACTATTATTCTACAATGTAGAAAATAGTTTAAAAAAATAAAGAAAAACACTTAAATGAGTAGGTGTGTCCAAACTTTCGACTGGTACTGTATATATTTTTTTGATTCGAGGGACTTCAAAAGGGAGGCTGCGGGCCGCCAGTTGCCCATCCCTAATGTAGGGAATGGGGTGTCATTTGGGATGTATCCCATATCAACCTGCAGCTCAGATATGACTGGTAGTATTCATCCTCAATTATTATATATATTTTTTATTTAACCTTTATTTAACTAGGTAAGTCAGTTCATAAGGATCGGCCCCTTTTGTTCAATTTCTCCTAAAATGACATACCCAAATCTAACTGCCTGTAGCTCAGGCCCTGAAGCAATGATATGCATTTTCTAGGTACCATTTGAAAGGAAACACTTTGAAGTTTGTGGAAATATGAAAGGAATGTAGGATAATATAACACATTAGAACTGGTAAAAGATAAGACAAAGAAAAAAACAACCATTTGTTGAATTCTTTTGTACCATCATCTTTGAAATGCAAGAGAAAGGCATTAATGTATTATTCCAGTCCAGGTGTAATTTATATATTGGCCACTAGCTGGCAGCAGTGTACCTGCAAAGTTTTTGTCTGATCCAATGAACCATTGCATTTCTGTTCAAAATGTTGTATCAAGACTGCCCAAATGTGCCTAATGTGTTTATTAATAATTTCTCATGTTCAAAACTGTGCACTCTCCTCAAACAATAGCATGGTATTCTTTCAATGTAATAGCTACTGTGAATTGGACAATGCAGTTAGATTAACAAAAATATAAGCTTTCTGCCAATATCAGATATGTCTAGGTCCTGGGAAATGTTCTTGTTACTTACAACCTCATGCTAATCGCGTTAGCCTACGTTAGCTCAACTGTCCCGCAGGGGACCCACCAATCCTGAAGAACAAATTCTTATTTACAATGATGGCCTACTAAGGAACAGTCGGTGAACTGCCTTGTTCAGGGGCAGAACGACACAATTTTACCTTGTCAGCTCGGGGTTTCGATCCAGCAACCTTTCGATTTAAACAGGTCAGTCCCATTGAGATATGAATCTCTTTTTCAAGGGAGCGCTGGTTAGCTAGTTATACTCCCCTGGGCTGAGACCAACCTGCCATCATTATTCTGTTACAAAGAGAAGCGTATGGGCTTTATATGTGTGTGTTTGTGTGTAGAGAGAGGGTATTATGGTGCAATAGGGTTAAGGTCAGTGGGTCGGAACACAGATTATGACATGCTTACTGAGTGTATCAACACTTCTCTTTTGTTGCATCTGCAGACTGGGACCAGTAGTGTACCAGTTTTGGAGGACATGGATAACATTTGGATAACATATGGATAATGTATGGATGATAACATGATCAACAGGTGAGACGAAGGGAGAGATAAGACTTCCTCTGCCTGACTGACTGATATTTAGATCCCTGATCATGAAAATGATCATCATGCCACGGTTCTTCCAGCTTCCTCCTTATAATGACTGTTTCTGTTTTCTCACCCTCTCTTTCCCTTGTTTTCTACCTTTTTGTTGATTTTCCCACTCACTTTTTCCATTCTCTCTATTTTTTATCCCCTCCCCTCTCTCTCTCTTTCCATCTCTCTTTCTCTCTTTATTTATTTTTCTCTCCTGCACCCTGAGTGACAGCTCAATGGCCGTCTCTCCCAGGCTTATCTGTCCTCAGCAGATGGTTGACTTGGATCACTGTTCACACGCCTCGATTCGGAGTGCTGATAAAGACTAGCCAGTACACCCTTTCTCTCTCTCTTTCTTTCTTTCTCTCTCTCTCTCTCTCTCTCTCTCTCTCTCCCTCTCTTCTCTTCTCTCTCTCTCTCCCCCCCTCTCTCTCTGCCTCTCTCTGTCCCTCTCTCCCCCTCTCTCCCTCCCTCTCCCTCTCACTCTGTTTCCCTCTCTCTCTCACCCATACCTTCCCTTCCTTTTCTTTTTCAATGTCAACCTTCTTTCCCTTTTACTCTCCCCTTCCCACTCACCTCTCTTCCTTTTCCACCCCCTCTTTCAGTGTTCCTTCTCTCCCTCCATCCTTTCTCCCCCTTCATCCATCCCACCATCTCTGTACGTGTCTCTCCTCCCTGCTGTGTTGGCGCCCGTCTAAAGGGCCCCGGGACCGTCTCACTGTGAGGGGCCGCTACACTGCCAGAGCTGCCCACTGCACTGCTCTCCTCCATCCTCCTCTCATCCTTCTCTTTTTCATCTCCATATGTGTTCAAATCGCCATGTCATACTTTACATTTTTTCCTCTCCTTTACTCATCTTTCCTCTCCAACACATTTTACATATATGTATATTTTACATCTCTACTGTATATTAAACCAAATGCGCTTCCTCTCCTCTCCTCTCCTCTCCTCTCCTCTCCTCTCCTCTCCTCTCCTCTCCTCTCCTCTCCTCTCCTCTCCTCTCCTCTCCTCTCCTCTCCTCTCCTCTCCTCTCCTCTCCTCTCCTCTCCTCTCCTCTCCTCTCCTCTCCTCTCCTCTCCTCTCCTCTCCTCTCCTCCCCTCACCTCTCATTCATCTCTGTCATCTCCTTATCATGCCAATCCCTTTCTCTCCACTTCAATATCCTATGACTCGTATCACTTCACTCAAGCCCTCTCCTTCCTCCTCTCAGTTAAAGCCTAACTCCACAAGATGTGTCAAAAGGACCCACTGTATCTCTTCATCTCATTCCCGTTCAAGGCCAAGGTGTTCAAGGTCATGGATTCAGTACAATACTTGCTTTGTCATATTTCTCATGTGTTAAAAGAGCATGTGATGTTTTGAGGATATCCTGCAGTCCTGTTTGACTAATTACACTGACAAATACAGTTTGTAGTCCTAACTCTCATCGTTTGATGTGTGCATCACACCTCTTGCAGAATGGGAAAAATAATGAATGTATGAGAATGATCTTTCTTTGGTCTACTGCAGTCCTTGGGCATGAACACAGCACCATGTCGCAAGACAGCAAAAGACAGAAGAGTTGGCTACAGCTGAAGAAGACTGGCAACCAGGCAAACACAGCACTACTGGCTTATCACTAACTAATGCAGCATCCAAAGACAAATAAACATAAAACAGCACCCCAGGAAAGACTAGATACAGTTGATTCCAGCCAACCTGCCTCCAAATCAAATCAAAGTTTATTGGTTGAGTACACAGATTTGAAGATGTTATCGTAGGTGCAGCAAAATGTTTCTAGCTCCAACTGTGCAGTAATACCTAGCAATACAAAACAATGCACATAAACTCCAAAAAACTAAAAGAAAGAAATGGAGAAAATAAGAAACAATACAACTTAATTCATCCACGAGGGGCAATTCTTTCAGGGCTGATAGGGTGCTTCAATAGGACAAACACACAGACAGACAGTAGAAAGAATGTAATATGAACACTTAAGGCATCAATTAAAAGTGCATGGTGCAATTTAAGAAACTTAAAGTTAATGGTAGCCACAGTTCTTAGTTAATTTCAGGTCTAAACTATCTCTAGAGTAGTCCCTAGATCTTCCTTGATGGTCCTGTTAGGCGGATGGCCTCGGGCACAAACAAGGCCCTGCACCTATTGGTGGAGCACTTGAGACAGCACAGGAGGCGTCCAAGGGGGAGCAGTTTGAACTGCGGGTTGAGGACATGGGTGCTGTCCACCAGGATGTCATTGGCCTTCCTCCTGGCCTGCAGCTCAAAGAATGAGGCCAAACTTCTGAGAGGCACCCCGGTGATTTTAGAGCAGGTATTCACAATGGCTTGGAGGCAGTTCCTATTCTTGACAGAGAGAGATGTGAACCAGCATTTGAAAGAGAAACACAGAACACTCTCAAATTAAGAAATTAGCCAGCTATAGTGACTCTGTGTTTTTACTTGTACTTGTTTATAAAGTAGCTGTGGAAAAAAAGAGACATTGTAGCTCGTTTCTTCAACATGCCATGTTTCTAAAATAAATACTTCATCATAATCATTTATTCCATCCACTGCAGTCTAAAAGTAAATCCAAAAATCGATTCTAACATTTCTACATTGGGTTACCATTACATGTGCGGTGAAATCTGTCCCTAGACAGTGAGTTTCTGGTTGTCTGACAGCTAGGTCCACTCCAGGCGCTGAGAGGCCATTTTAATCTAAATGCTGGAATCTGGCAACCGCTCCCGAGCAACTGCGTCAGTCCAGCCAATCTGACCTGCTTTTGTTCCGGTCCAACCCCCTAACTTTTCCCCCTTAATTAACCCAACAGAAACTAATTAAACCCAGCTCTTCTGGACCAGGCACCAAACAAAGGGAGAGAGGGAAGGAGGGATGAGAGTGGAGCGGAGGTAGAGAGAAAACAGGGAGCAAGCCAGAGTAACAGACAGGAATGGAGAAACGGAAACAGTGGTCCCACTGAGGCCCTGGCCCCTAAAAAAGACTGGAGAAAGGGAGGGTGAGAGAGAGCTGTAGGTTATTGTTTTCTGAGGAAAGGTGCAGGATGTTACACAGTTGGCCTAGACTGGAAAGAAGGATAGAGAGGCGAATAGAGAGGGAGAGAGGGAAGAAAAGAGAGAGAAGGAGGGTGGGAGAGAGGGGGAGGAAAAGAGAGAGAAGGAGAGTGGGAGAGAGGGTTTGACAGAGAGAGGTGCTCAGGGTTTGAAAGGAGATGCATTTTTTCCTTTGGGAGAGCTAAGGTGTAGCAAAGGGATGGGAGGAGCGGAGTAAATGCACTTGGCAGTGGCTGGCGTCTCTAGGCAGAGGAGGCAGGCTTTCTCTGGAGGCTTTGTGTGAAACTCATTGTTTTTTAATTACTGTGTTCTGAACACACAGTTGCTTACAGAGTGGTGTGTGGAGAGGCTAATTTTCTGCAGCCCATTCAGCATGCAGCCATGCACGATTGGCCTCTTAAGAGCAGATGATTGCTTTGTTTGGGAGGGGGAGACACTGCATTTACGCCACCAATCTAACCCCTTACCTATACAGTCAGAGTATGATGCAGCTTTTGCAAGGCAGAAGAGACGAAAATAAGTGAGAGAGTGGAAAGATGGAGAAACAGTGAGACAGAAAGATAGATAGAGATGGCGGATGTTAGTACTGGCTGTGACCCTGCTATAGAAGATATAGAAGGTAATTAAGAGCAGAATGTTGAAGTAGATGGGTCTGGAAAGGAGATTTAAGAGGGGAACTGATTGTGCATGTCTGATTCCAGCTCTTCAGAGAGTTCTCAGTCCCAAGGCTTATAGCTTTCAAAGGACTGGTTCTCTCTCTCTTTCTCTCTCTTTCTCTCTCTTTCTCTTTCTCTCTCTCTCTCTGTTTTCTTTTCTAAATCAAAACCACTTTATTCATACTTGTTACAGATACTAAGAAAGAGGGTCGCTGTTTGCCTCGCTCAGATGCTTTCTCTGGTGAAATAGGTTCAGCCTCTTGCGAGTTGAACTAAAGGTGTGAAACGATAGACACGAATGAGAAATAACTTGTATATTTGTTTGTTTCTTTTTTTAATGTAAATTGTTTTTGGTAAGCCTGGCTTTCCTTGCCATGCAGGAATACACACCACTTTGTAGGTTGAATGTCACTACACTTATGGTGTTTGTAATAGATGTCCCATTCCATTCAAATGGGGGAACTAATCGGATGCTGGACTTATTTTGAAGTAGAAGAACTTATGCAGGTAACCTACTTAACCTACTTTTTTAAGTGAATTGTTTGACAACCAGATGACAACATCATGACTGGTTGTGTTCATGACACATTAAAAGTTCATACATTTTTACAGTTAAATTGCATGTCTTTACTTATAAAACATTTCACACATAGGAGGTCCCGTTGAAAAAGTTGAGACTCCCGAATGACATCATGAAGTGCTTTGAAAGGCTAGTTAAGGATCATATCAACTCTACCTTCCCTGACACCCTAGACCCACTTCAATCTGTTTAGCGCCCCAATAGATCCACAGATGATCGCAATCACACTGCACCCCGCCCTATTCCATCTGTACAAGAGGAATACATATGTCAGAATGCTGTTCATTGACTATAGCTCAGCCTTCAAAACCATAGTACCCTCCAAGCTCATCATTAAGCTCGGAGCCCTGGGTCTGAACCCCGCCCTGTGCAACTGGGTCCTGGACTTCCTGACTGGCCGCCCCAAGGGGGTGAAGGTAGGAAACAACACCTTCACTTCGCTAATCCTCAACACAAGGGCCCCATGCTCAGCCTCCTCCTGTACTCCCTGTTTATCCTGTGGGGCTGTATCAATGCCTGGTAAGACAACTGCACTGCCCGCAACTGCAGGGCTCTCCAGAGGGTGGTGCGGTCTGCCCAATGCATCACCGGGGGCACACTGCCTGCCCTTCAGGACACCTACAGCACCCGATGTCACAGGAAGGCCAAAAAGATCATCAAGGACATCCACCACCTGAGCCACAGCCTGACCACCACACTATCATCCAGAAGGTGAGGTCAGAACAGGTGCATCAAAGCTGGGACCGATAGACTGAAAAACAGCTTCTATCTCAAGGCCATCAGACTGTTCAATAACCATCACCAGACGACTACCACTCAACCCCTGCACCTTAGAGACTGCTACGATATAAAGTTGAAGTTTACGGAGGTTTACATACACCTTAGCCAAATACATTTAAACACAGTTTTTCACAATTCCTGACATTTAATCCAAGTAAAAACTCCCTGTCTTAGGTCAGTTAGGATCACCACTTTATTTTAAGAATGTCAAATGTCAGAATAATAGTAGAGAGAATTATTTATTTCAGCTATAATTTATTTCATCACATTCCCAGAGTCAGAAGTTTACATACACTCAATTAGTATTTGGTCGCATTGCCTGTAAATTGTTTAACTTGGGTCAAACATTTTGGGCAGCCTTCCACAAGCTTCCCACAATAAGTTGGGTGAATTTTGACCCATTCCTCCTGACAGAGCTGGTGTAACTGAGTCAGGTTTGTAGGCCTCCTTGCTTGCACACGCTTTTTCAGTTCTGCCCACTAATTTTCTACGGGATTGAGGTCAGGGCTTTGTGATGGCCACTCCAATACCTTGACTTTGTTGTCCTTAAGCCATTTTGCCACAACTTTGGAAGTATGCTTGGGGTCATTGTTCAATAGGAAAACCCATTTGCGACCAAGCTTTAACTTCCTGACTGATGTCTTGAGATGTTGCTTCAATATATCCACAATTTTTCCACCTCATGATGCCATCAATTTTGTGAAGTGCACCAGTCCCCCCTGCAGCAAAGCACCCCCACAACAAGATGCTGCCACCCCCATGCTTCATGGTTGGGATGGTGTTCTTCTGCTTGCAAGCATCCCCCTTTTTCCTCCAATCGTAACAATGGGCATTATGGCCAAACAGTTCTATTTGTTTCATCAGACCAGAGGACATTTCTCCAAAAAGTATGACATTTGTCCCCATGTGCAAACCGTAGTCAGTCTTTTTTATGGAAGTTTTGGAGCAGTGGCTTCTTCCTTGCTGAGCGGCCTTTCAGGTTATGGCGTTATAGGACTCATTTTACTGTGGATATAGATAATTTTGTACCTGATCCTCCAGCATCTTCACAAGGTCCTTTGCTGTTGTACTGGGATTGATTTGCACTTTTCGCACCAAAGTATGTTCATCTCTAGGAGACAGAACACGTCTCCTTTCTGAGCGGTATGACAGTTGCGTGGTCCCATGGTGTTTATACTTGCGTACTATTGTTTGTAGAGATGAACGTGCTACCTTCAGGCGTTTGGAAATTGCTCCCAAGGATGAACCAGACTTGTGGAGGTCCACAATTTTCTCTGAGGTCTTGACTGATTTCTTTTGATTTTTACATGATATCAAGCAAAGAGGCACTCAAATGATGTCAATTAGCCTATCAGAAGCTTCTAAAGCCATGACAACATTTTCTGGAATTTTCCAAGCTGTTTAAAGGCACAGTCAACTTAGTGTAAGTTAACTTCTGACCCAACGGAATTGTGATACAATGAATTATAAGTGAAATAATCTGTCTGCAAACAATTGTTGGAAAAATGACTTGTGTCATGCACAAAGTAGATATCCTAACTGTAACGGTTCTCTTGTGGTGAAGGAGAGTCGAACCAAAATGCGGCGTGTAGTTTGCGATCCATGTTTAATAAACAAACGTAATCAATACAAACACTACAAAAACAAAGAACGTAATGAACGTAACGAAAACCGAAACAGTCCTATCTGGTGCAAACACAGAGACAGGAACAATCACCCACCAACACACAGTGAAACCCAGGCTACCTAAATATGGTTCCCAATCAGAGACAATGACTAACACCTGCCTCTGATTGAGAACCATATCAGGCCAGACATAGAAATAGACAAACTAGACATGAAACATAGAATGCCCACTCAGCTCACACCCTGACCAACCAAAACATAGAAATATACAAAGTAAACTATGGTCAGGGTGTGACAGTACCCCCCCCCCCCCCCCCCCAAGGTGCGGACTCCGGCCGCAAAACCTGAACCTATAGGGGAGGGTCTGGGTGGGCATCTGTCCGCGGTGGCGGCTCTGGTGCTGGACGTGGCCCCCACTTCACCGTAGTCTTACCCCACCTTGTCCGCTTCCGTGACCTCCTAGCCACGGCAACCCTACTTAATAACACGGGACAGAGGGGCAGCTCGGGACAGAGGGGCTCTTCAGACTCCGGCAGCACAGGAGAGGAGGAAGGCTCTGGCAGATCCTGGCTGACTGGCGGATCTGGAAGAGTCTGGCAGACTGGCGGATCTGGAAGAGTCTGGCAGACTGGCGGATCTGGAAGAGTCTGGCTGACTGGCGGCTCTGGCGGCTTCTTGCAGACTGACAGCTCTGGCTGCTCCATGCAGACTGGCAGCTCTGGCAGCTCCTTGCAGACTGGCAGCTCCTTGCAGACTGGCAGCTCCTTGCAGACTGGCAGCTCCATGCAGGCTGGCAGCTCTGGCAGTGCTAAACAGGCGGGAGACTCCGGCAGCGCAGGAGAGGAGGAAGGCTCTGGTAGCGCTGAACAGGCGGGAGACTCCGACAGCGCAGGAGAGGAGGAAGGCTCTGGAGAGGCGAGGCGCACTGTAGGCCTGATGTGTGGTGCTGGCACTGGTGGTACTGGACCGAGAACACGCACAGGAAGCCTGGTGTGGGAAGCTGCTACCGGAGGGCTGGGGTGTGGAGGTGGTACTGGATAGACCGGACCGTGCAGGCGCACTGGAGCTCTTGAGCACCGAGCCTGCCCAACCTTACCCGGTTGAATGGTCCCAGTCGCTCTGCCAGTGCGGCAAGGTGGAATAGCCCGCACTGGGCTATGCAGGCGAACCGGGGACACCGTGCGCAAGGCTGGTGCCATGTAAGCCGGCCCAAGGAGACGCACTGGGGACCAGATGCGTAGAGCCGGCTTCATGGCATTTGGCTCGACGCTCAATCTAGCCCGGCCGATACGCGGAGCTGGAATATACCGCACCGGGCTATGCACCCGCACTGGGGACACCGTGCGCACCACTGCATAACACGGTGCCTGCCCGGTCTCTCTAGCCCCCCGGTAA
This sequence comes from Oncorhynchus kisutch, assembly GCF_002021735.2. Taxonomy (NCBI): domain Eukaryota; kingdom Metazoa; phylum Chordata; class Actinopteri; order Salmoniformes; family Salmonidae; genus Oncorhynchus; species Oncorhynchus kisutch. The sequence goes on along the minus strand of NC_034194.2, from coordinate 30,262,341 downwards.
GCACAGGGAGTTTGCGCAGGTCTCCTACCTGACGTAGCCATACTCCCTGTGAGCCACCCCCCAATACATTTTTGGGGCTGACTCCCGGGCTTCCTTACCAACCGTGTTCCCTCATATCGCCGGCTCCTCTCTCCGGCTGCCTCTGCTCTCCTCCACCTGTTCCCATGGAAGGCGATCCCTTCCCGCCAGGATGTCCTCCCATGTGTAGCAACCCTTGCCATCCAATATATTGTCCCATGTCCATTCCTCATTGCGCCGCTGTTGCTGTTGCCTGTTGTCACGCTGCTCCTGCTGCTGCTGTTGCCTGTTACCACGCCACTTGGTCCTGTTGTGGTGGGTGATTCTGTAACGGTTCTCTTGTGGTGAAGGAGAGTCGGACCAAAATGCGGCGTGTAGATTGCGATCCATGTTTAATAAACAAACGTAAAACACGAATCAATACAAACACAAAGAACGTAACGAAAACCGAAACAGTCCTATCAGGAACAATCACCCACCAACACACAGTGAAACCCAGGCTACCTAAATATGGTTCCCAATCAGATACAATGACTAACACCTGCCTCTGATTGAGAACCATATCAGGCCAGACATAGAAATAGACAAACTAGACATGAAACATAGAATGCCCACTCAGCTCACACCCTGACCAACCAAAACATAGAAATATACAAAGTAAACAATGGTCAGGGTGTGACACTAACCGACTTGCCAAAACTATAGTTTGAAGAAATGTGTGGAGTGGTTGAAATACGAGCTTTAATGACTCCAACCTAAGTGGATGTAAACTTCCAACTTCAACTGTATGTAACAATAATTCATCAGAAATGCAGCAATTTGCGTCAATATTTTTTCTAAATCTTTGCATATAATAATTTACTTGTGAAAAACAAAAAGCTGAAACATAAAACAAATTCCAGGGCTGCAATAATTGAAAAAAAAAACATCAACAACATGTATAGTAGAATCACTCATACTGTACTGTGAGTGTTCTAGTTCTCCCTCTCTCCTGCATTTGACCACAAGTTCTCATCAACATCACATCTTATGTTTTCTCTGGGGAAGTATCTTCTGGAATATCATATCCAACCCGGGCAGTCTTCAGTTAGATACTACTGCACTGCTGGAGCTAGGAACACAAGCATCGAGTTAGATACTTCTACACTGCTTGTCCAAGGAACACAAGCATTTAGCTAGATACTACTGCACTGCTGGAGCTAGGAACACAAGCATTTAGTTAGATACTACTGTCCTGCTGGAGCTAGGAACACAAGCATTTAGTTCTATACTACTGCACTGCTGGAGCCAGGAACACAAGCATTTAGTTAGATACTACTGCACTGCTGGAGCTAGGAACACAAGCATTTAGTTAGATACTACTGCACTGCTGGAGCTAGGAACACAAGCATCGAGTTAGATACTACTGCCCTGCTGGATCTAGGTACACATGCATTTAGCTAGATACTACTGCACTGCTGGAGCTAGGAACACAAGCATTTAGTTAGATATTACAGCACTGCTGGAGCTAGGAACACAAGCATTTAGTTAGATACTACTGCACTGCTGGAGCCAGGAACATAAGCATTTAGTTAGATACTAGTGCCCTGCTGGAGCTAGGAACACAAGCATTTAGTTAGATACTACTTCACTGCTGGAACGAGGAACACAAGCATCGAGTTAGATACTACTGTATTACTGTAGCTAGGAACACAAGCATGTAGTAAGATACTACTGCACTGCTGGAGCTAGGAACACAAGCATTTAGTTAGATACTACTGCACTGCTGGAGCCAGGAACACAAGCATTTAGTTAGATACTACTGCCCTGCTGGAACTAGGAACACATGCATTTAGCTAGATACTACTGCACTGCTGGAGCCAGGAACACAAGCATTTAGTTAGATACTAGTGCACTGCTGGAGCTAAGAACACAAGCATTTAGTTAGATACTATTGCACTGCTGGAGCTAGGAACACAAGCATTTAGTTAGATACTAGAGCACTGCCGGAGCCAGGAACACAAGCATTAAGTTAGATACTACTGCACTGCTGGAGCTAGGAACACAAGCATTGAGTTAGATACTAGTGCACTGCTGGAGCTAGGAACGCAAGCATTTAGTTAGATACTACTGCCCTGCTGGATCTAGGAACACAGGCATTTAGTTAGATACTAGTGCACTGCTGGAGCCAGGAACACAAGCATTTAGTTAGATACTAGTGCCCTGCTGGAGCTAGGAACACAAGCATTTAGTTAGATACTACTTCACTGCTGGAACGAGGAACACAAGCATTTAGTTAGAAACTACTGCACTGCAGGAGCTAGGAACACAGGCATTTAGCTAGATACTACTGCACTGCTGGAGCTAGGAACACAAGCAACGAGTTAGATACTACTGCACTGCTGGAGCTAGGAACACAAGCATTTAGCTAGATACTACTGCACTGCTGGAGCTAGGAAGACAAGCATTTAGTTAGATACTACTGCAATGCTGGAGCTAGGAACACAAGCATTTAGTTAGATACTACTGCACTGCCGGAGCCAGGAACACAAGCATTAAGTTAGATACTAGTGCACTGCTGGAGCTAGGAACACAAGCATTTAGTTAGATACTACTGCACTGCTGGAGCCAGGAACAGAAGCATTTAGTTAGATACTAGTGCACTGCTGGAGCTAGGAACAAAAGCATTTAGTTAGATACTACTGCACTGCTGGAGCCAGGAACACAAGCATTTAGTTAGATACTACTGCCCTGCTGGATCTAGGAACACATGCATTTAGCTAGATACTACTGCACTGCTGGAGCCAGGAACACAAGCATTTAGTTAGATATTACAGCACTACTGGAGCTAGGAACACAAGCATTTAGTTAGATACTACTACACTGCTGGAGCCAGGAACACAAGCATTTAGTTAGATACTACTGCACTGCTGGATCTAGGAACACAGGCATTTAGTTAGATACTAGTGTCCTGCTGGAGCTAGGAACACAAGCATTTAGTTAGATACTACTTCACTGCTGGAATGAGGAACACAAGCATTTAGTTAGATACTACTGTAGTACTGTAGCTTGGAACACAAGCATGTTGTAAGATACTACTGCACTGCTGGAGCTAGGAACACAAGCATTTAGTTATATACTACTGCACTGCTGGAGCCAGGAACACAAGCATTTAGTTAGATACTACTGTATTACTGTAGCTAGGAACACAAGCATGTTGTAAGATACTACTGCACTGCTGGAGCTAGGAACACAAGCATTTAGTTAGATACTACTGTCCTGCTGGAGCTAGGAACACAAGCATTTAGTTAGATACTACTGCACTGCTGGAACTAGGAACACAAGCATTTAGTTAAATACTACTGCCCTGCTGGAGCTAGGAACACACGAATTTAGCTAGATACTAAAGCACTGCTAGAGCTAGGAACACACGCATTTAGTTAGATACTACTGCACTGCTGGAGCTAGGAACACAAGCATTTAGTTAGATACTACTGAACTGCTGGAACTAGGAACACAAGCATTTAGTTAGATACTACTGCCCGGCTGGAGCTAGGAACACACGAATTTAGCTAAATACTAAAGCACTGCTAGAGCTAGGAACACAGGCATTTAGTTAGATACTACAGCACTGCTGGAGCTAGGAAGACAAGCATTTAGTTAGATACTACTGCAATGCTGGAGCTAGGAACACAAGCAACGAGTTAGATACTACTGCACTGCTGGAGCTAGGAACACAAGCATTTAGCTAGATACTACTGCACTGCTGGAGCTAGGAAGACAAGCATTTAGTTAGATACTACTGCAATGCTGGAGCTAGGAACACAAGCATTTAGTTAGATACTACTGCACTGCCGGAGCCAGGAACACAAGCATTAAGTTAGATACTAGTGCACTGCTGGAGCTAGGAACACAAGCATTTAGTTAGATACTACTGCACTGCTGGAGCCAGGAACAGAAGCATTTAGTTAGATACTAGTGCACTGCTGGAGCTAGGAACAAAAGCATTTAGTTAGATACTACTGCACTGCTGGAGCCAGGAACACAAGCATTTAGTTAGATACTACTGCCCTGCTGGATCTAGGAACACATGCATTTAGCTAGATACTACTGCACTGCTGTAGCCAGGAACACAAGCATTTAGTTAGATACTACTGCACTGCTGGATCTAGGAACACAGGCATTTAGTTAGATACTAGTGTCCTGCTGGAGCTAGGAACACAAGCATTTAGTTAGATACTACTTCACTGCTGGAATGAGGAACACAAGCATTTAGTTAGATACTACTGTATTACTGTAGCTTGGAACACAAGCATGTTGTAAGATACTACTGCACTGCTGGAGCTAGGAACACAAGCATTTAGTTATATACTACTGCACTGCTGGAGCCAGGAACACAAGCATTTAGTTAGATACTACTGTATTACTGTAGCTAGGAACACAAGCATGTTGTAAGATACTACTGCACTGCTGGAGCTAGGAACACAAGCATTTAGTTAGATACTACTGTCCTGCTGGAGCTAGGAACACAAGCATTTAGTTAGATACTACTGCACTGCTGGAACTAGGAACACAAGCATTTAGTTAAATACTACTGCCCTGCTGGAGCTAGGAACACACGAATTTAGCTAGATACTAAAGCACTGCTAGAGCTAGGAACACACGCATTTAGTTAGATACTACTGCACTGCTGGAGCTAGGAACACAAGCATTTAGTTAGATACTACTGAACTGCTGGAACTAGGAACACAAGCATTTAGTTAGATACTACTGCCCTGCTGGAGCTAGGAACACACGAATTTAGCTAGATACTAAAGCACTGCTAGAGCTAGGAACACAGGCATTTAGTTAGATACTACTGCACTGCTGGAGCTAGGAACACAAGCATCGAGTTAGATACTACTGCACTGCTGGAGCTAGGAATGCAAGCATTTGGTTAGATACTACTGTCCTGCTGGAGCTAGGAGCACAATCATTTAGTTCTATACTACTGCACTGCTGGAGTCAGGAACACAAGCATTTAGTTAGATACTACTGCACTGCTGGAGCTAGGAACACAAGCATTTAGTTAGATACTACTGTATTACTGTAGCTAGGAACACAAGCATGTAGTAAGATACTACTGCACTGCTGGAGCTTGGAACACAAGCATTTAGTTAGATACTACTGCACTGCTGGAGCTAGGAACACAAGCATTTAGTTAGATACTACTGCACTGCTGGAGCCAGGAACACAAGCATTTAGCTAGATACTACTGCACTGCTGGAGCTAGGAAGACAAGCATTTAGTTAGATACTACTGCAATGCTGGAGCTAGGAACACAAGCATTTAGTTAGATACTACTGCACTGCTGGAGCCAGGAACACAAGCATTTAGTTAGATACTACTGCCCTGCTGGATCTAGGAACACATGCATTTAGCTAGATACTACTGCACTGCTGGAGCCAGGAACACAAGCATTTAGTTAGATATTACAGCACTACTGGAGCTAGGAACACAAGCATTTAGTTAGATACTACTGCACTGCTGGAGCTAGGAACACAAGCATCGAGTTAGATACTACTGCCCTGCTGGAGCTTGGAACACAAGCATTTAGTTAGATACTACTGCACTGCTGGAGCTAGGAACACAAGCATTTAGTTAGATATTACAGCACTGCTGGAGCTAGGAACACAAGCATTTAGTTAGATACTAGTGCCCTGCTGGAGCTAGGAACACAAGCATTTAGTTAGATACTACTTCACTGCTGGAACGAGGAACACAAGCATTTAGTTAGAAACTAATACACTGCAGGAGCTAGGAACACAGGCATTTAGCTAGATACTACTGCACTGCTGGAGCTAGGAACACAAGCAACGAGTTAGATACTACTGCCCTGCTGGAGCTAGGAACACAAGCATTTAGCTAGATACTACTGCACTGCTGGAGCTAGGAAGACAAGCATTTAGTTAGATACTACTGCAATGCTGGAGCTAGGAACACAAGCATTAAGTTAGATACTAGTGCACTGCTGGAGCTAGGAACACAAGCATTTAGTTAGATACTACTGCACTGCTGGAGCCAGGAACAGAAGCATTTAGTTAGATACTAGTGCACTGCTGGAGCTAGGAACAAAAGCATTTAGTTAGATACTACTGCCCTGCTGGATCTAGGAACACATGCATTTAGCTAGATACTACTGCACTGCTGGAGCCAGGAACACACGCATTTAGTTAGATATTACAGCACTACTGGAGCTAGGAACACAAGCATTTAGTTAGATACTACTGCCCTGCTGGATCTAGGAACACAGGCATTTAGTTAGATACTAGTGCACTGCAGGAGCTAGGAACACAAGCATTTAGGTAGAGACTACCGCACTACTGGAGCTAGGAACACAAATATTTAGTTAAATACTACAGCACTGCTGGAGCTAGGAACACAAGCATGTAGTAAGATACTACTGCACTGCTGGAGCCAGGAACACAAGCATTTAGCTAGATACTACTGCACTGCTGGAGCTAGGAAGACAAGCATTTAGTTAGATACTACTGCAATGCTGGAGCTAGGAACACAAGCATTTAGTTAGATACTACTGCACTGCTGGAGCCAGGAACACAAGCATTTAGTTAGATACTACTGCCCTGCTGGATCTAGGAACACATGCATTTAGCTAGATACTACTGCACTGCTGGAGCCAGGAACACAAGCATTTAGTTAGATATTACAGCACTACTGGAGCTAGGAACACAAGCATTTAGTTAGATACTACTGCACTGCTGGAGCTAGGAACACAAGCATCGAGTTAGATACTACTGCCCTGCTGGAGCTTGGAACACAAGCATTTAGTTAGATACTACTGCACTGCTGGAGCTAGGAACACAAGCATTTAGTTAGATATTACAGCACTGCTGGAGCTAGGAACACAAGCATTTAGTTAGATACTACTGCACTGCTGGAGCCAGGAACACAAGCATTTAGTTAGATACTAGTGCCCTGCTGGAGCTAGGAACACAAGCATTTAGTTAGATACTACTTCACTGCTGGAACGAGGAACACAAGCATTTAGTTAGAAACTAATACACTGCAGGAGCTAGGAACACAGGCATTTAGCTAGATACTACTGCACTGCTGGAGCTAGGAACACAAGCAACGAGTTAGATACTACTGCCCTGCTGGAGCTAGGAACACAAGCATTTAGCTAGATACTACTGCACTGCTGGAGCTAGGAAGACAAGCATTTAGTTAGATACTACTGCAATGCTGGAGCTAGGAACACAAGCATTAAGTTAGATACTAGTGCACTGCTGGAGCTAGGAACACAAGCATTTAGTTAGATACTACTGCACTGCTGGAGCCAGGAACAGAAGCATTTAGTTAGATACTAGTGCACTGCTGGAGCTAGGAACAAAAGCATTTAGTTAGATACTACTGCCCTGCTGGATCTAGGAACACATGCATTTAGCTAGATACTACTGCACTGCTGGAGCCAGGAACACACGCATTTAGTTAGATATTACAGCACTACTGGAGCTAGGAACACAAGCATTTAGTTAGATACTACTGCACTGCTGGAGCCAGGAACACAAGCATTTAGTTAGATACTACTGCACTGCTGGATCTAGGAACACAGGCATTTAGTTAGATACTAGTGTCCTGCTGGAGCTAGGAACACAAGCATTTAGTTAGATACTACTTCACTGTTGGAATGAGGAACACAAGCATTTAGTTAGATACTACTGTATTACTGTAGCTTGGAACACAAGCATGTTGTAAGATACTACTGCACTGCTGGAGCTAGGAACACACACATTTATTTATATACTACTGCACTGCTGGAGCCAGGAACACAAGCATTTAGTTAGATAGTACTGTATTACTGTAGCTAGGAACACAAGCATGTTGTAAGATACTACTGCACTGCTGGAGCTAGGAACACAAGCATTTAGTTAGATACTACTGTCCTGCTGGAGCTAGGAACACAAGCATTTAGTTAGATACTACTGCACTGCTGGAACTAGGAACACAAGCATTTAGTTAAATACTAATGCACTGCTGGAACTAGGAACACAAGCATTTAGTTAGATACTACTGCCCTGCTGGAGCTAGGAACACACGAATTTAGCTAGATACTAAAGCACTGCTAGAGCTAGGAACACAGGCATTTAGTTAGATACTACAGCACTGCTGGAGCTAGGAACACAAGCATCGAGTTAGATACTACTGCACTGCTGGAGCTAGGAATGCAAGCATTTAGTTAGATACTACTGTACTGCTGGAGCTAGGAGCACAAGCATTTAGTTCTATACTACTGCACTGCTGGAGTCAGGAACACAAGCATTTAGTTAGATACTACTGCCCTGCTGGAGCTAGGAACACACAAATTTAGCTAGATACTAAAGCACTGCTAGAGCTAGGAACACAGGCATTTAGTTAGATACTACAGCACTGCTGGAGCTAGGAGCACAAGCATTTAGTTAGATACTGCTGCACTGCTGGTGCTAGGAACACAAGCATTTAGTTAGATACTACTGTCCTGCTGGAGCTAGGAACACAAGCATTTAGTTCTATACTACTGCACTGCTGGAGCCAGGAACACAAGCATTTAGTTAGATACTACTGCACTGCTGGAGCTAGGAACACAAGAATCGAGTTAGATACTACTGCCCTGCTGGATCTAGGTACACAAGCATTTAGTTAGATATTACAGCACTGCTGGAGCTAGGAACACAAGCATTTAGTTAGATACTACTGCACTGCTGGAGCCAGGAACATAAGCATTTAGTTAGATACTAGTGCCCTGCTGGAGCTAGGAACACAAGCATTTAGTTAGATACTACTTCACTGCTGGAACGAGGAACACAAGCATTTAGTTAGATACTACTGTATTACTGTAGCTAGGAACACAAGCATGTAGTAAGATACTACTGCACTGCTGGATCTAGGAACACATGCATTTAGCTAGATACTACTGCACTGCTGGAGCCAGGAACACAAGCATTTAGTTAGATACTGCTGCACTGCTGGTGCTAGGAACACAAGCATTTAGTTAGATACTACTGTCCTGCTGGAGCTAGGAACACAAGCATTTAGTTCTTTACTACTGCACTGCTGGAGCCAGGAACACAAGCATTTAGTTAGATACTACTGCACTGCTGGAGCTAGGAACACAAGCATTTAGTTAGATACTACTGCACTGCTGGAGCTAGGAACACAAGCATCGAGTTAGATACTACTGCCCTGGTGGATCTAGGTACACATGCATTTAGCTAGATACTACTGTATTACTCTAGCTTGGAACACAAGCATGTTGTAAGATACTACTGCACTGCTGGAGCTAGGAAGACAAGCATTTAGTTATATACTACTGCACTGCTGGAGCCAGGAACACAAGCATTTAGTTAGATACTACTGCACTGCTGGAGCTAGGAACACAAGCATTGAGTTAGATACTAGTGCACTGCTGGAGCTAGGAACGCAAGCATTTAGTTAGATACTACTGCACTGCTGGAGCTAGGAACACAAGCATCGAGTTAGATACTACTGCCCTGCTGGATTTAGGAACACATGCATTTTGCTAGATACTACTGCACTGCTGGAGCTTGGAACACAAGCATTTAGTTAGATACTACTGCACTGCTGGAGCTAGGAACACAAGCATTTAGTTAGATATTACAGCACTGCTGGAGCTAGGAACACAAGCATTTAGTTAGATACTACTGCACTGCTGGAGCCAGGAACACAAGCATTTAGTTAGATACTAGTGCCCTGCTGGAGCTAGGAACACAAGCATTTAGTTAGATACTACTTCACTGCTGGAACGAGGAACACAAGCATTTAGTTAGAAACTACTGCACTGAAGGAGCTAGGAACACAGGCATTTAGCTAGATACTACTGCACTGCTGGAGCTAGGAACACAAGCAACGAGTTAGATAATACTGCACTGCTGGAGCTAGGAACACAAGCATTTAGCTAGATACTACTGCACTGCTGGAGCTAGGAAGACAAGCATTTAGTTAGATACTACTGCAATGCTGGAGCTAGGAACACAAGCATTTAGTTAGATACTACTGCACTGCCGGAGCCAGGAACACAAGCATTAAGTTAGATACTACTGCACTGCTGGAGCTAGGAATGCAAGCATTTAGTTAGATACTACTGTCCTGCTGGAGCTAGGAGCACAATCATTTAGTTCTATACTACTGCACTGCTGGAGTCAGGAACACAAGCATTTAGTTAGATACTACTGCACTGCTGGAGCTAGGAACACAAGCATTTAGTTAGATACTACTGTATTACTGTAGCTAGGAACACAAGCATGTAGTAAGATACTACTACACTGCTGGAGCTAGGAACACAAGCATTTAGTTAGATACTACTGCCCTGCTGGATCTAGGAACACAGGCATTTAGTTAGATACTAGTGCACTGCAGGAGCTAGGAACACAAGCATTTGGTTAGAGACTACCGCACTACTGGAGCTAGGAACACAAATATTTAGTTAAATACTACAGCACTGCTGGAGCTAGGAACACAAGCATGTAGTAAGATACTACTGCACTGCTGGAGCCAGGAACACAAGCATTTAGCTAGATACTACTGCACTGCTGGAGCTAGGAAGACAAGCATTTAGTTAGATACTACTGCAATGCTGGAGCTAGGAACACAAGCATTTAGTTAGATACTACTGCACTGCTGGAGCCAGGAACACAAGCATTTAGTTAGATACTACTGCCCTGCTGGATCTAGGAACACATGCATTTAGCTAGATATTACTGCACTGCTGGAGCCAGGAACACAAGCATTTAGTTAGATATTACAGCACTACTGGAGCTAGGAACACAAGCATTTAGTTAGATACTACTGCACTGCTGGAGCTAGGAACACAAGCATCGAGTTAGATACTACTGCCCTGCTGGATCTTGGAACACAAGCATTTAGTTAGATACTACTGCACTGCTGGAGCTAGTAACACAAGCATTTAGTTAGATATTACAGCACTGCTGGAGCTAGTAACACAAGCATTTAGTTAGATACTACTGCACTGCTGGAGCCAGGAACACAAGCATTTAGTTAGATACTAGTGCCCTGCTGGAGCTAGGAACACAAGCATTTAGTTAGATACTACTTCACTGCTGGAACAAGGAACACAAGCATTTAGTTAGAAACTACTGCACTGCTGGAGCTAGGAACACAAGCAACGAGTTAGATACTACTGCAATGCTGGAGCTAGGAAGACAAGCATTTAGTTAGATACTACTGCAATGCTGGAGCTAGGAACACAAGCATTTAGTTAGATACTACTGCACTGCCGGAGCCAGGAACACAAGCATTAAGTTAGATACTAGTGCACTGCTGGAGCTAGGAACACAAGCATTTAGTTAGATACTACTGCCCTGCTGGAGCCAGGAACAGAAGCATTTAGTTAGATACTAGTGCACTGCTGGAGCTAGGAACAAAAGCATTTAGTTAGATACTACTGCACTGCTGGAGCCAGGAACACAAGCATTTAGTTAGATACTCCTGCCATGCTGGATCTAGGAACACATCATTTAGCTAGATACTACTGCACTGCTGGAGCCAGGAACACAAGCATTTAGTTAGATACTACTGTATTACTGTAGCTAGGAACACAAGCATGTTGTAAGATACTACTGCACTGCTGGAGCTAGGAACACAAGCATTTAGTTAGATACTACTGTATTACTGTAGCTTGGAACACAAGCATGTTGTAAGATACTACTGCACTGCTGGAGCTAGGAACACAAGCATTTAGTTATATACTACTGCACTGCTGGAGCCAGGAACACAATCATTTAGTTAGATACTACTGTATTACTGTAGCTAGGAACACAAGCATGTTGTAAGATACTACTGCACTGCTGGAGCTAGGAACACAAGCATTTAGTTAGATACTACTGTCCTGCTGGAGCTAGGAACACAAGCATTTAGTTAGATACTACTGCACTGCTGGAATTAGGAACACAAGCATTTAGTTAAATACTACTGCCCTGCTGGAGCTAGGAACACACGAATTTAGCTAGATACTAAAGCACTGCTAGAGCTAGGAACACACGCATTTAGTTAGATACTACTGCACTGCTGGAGCTAGGAACACAAGCATCGAGTTAGATACTACTGCACTGCTGGAGCTAGGAATGCAAGCATTTAGTTAGATACTACTGTCCTGCTGGAGCTAGGAGCACAATCATTTAGTTCTATACTACTGCACTGCTGGAGTCAGGAACACAAGCATTTAGTTAGATACTACTGCACTGCTGGAGCTAGGAACACAAGCATTTAGTTAGATACTACTGTATTACTGTAGCTAGGAACACAAGCATGTAGTAAGATACTACTACACTGCTGGAGCTAGGAACACAAGCATTTAGTTAGATACTACTGCCCTGCTGGATCTAGGAACACAGGCATTCAGTTAGATACTAGTGCACTGCAGGAGCTAGGAACACAAGCATTTAGGTAGAGACTACCGCACTACTGGAGCTAGGAACACAAATATTTAGTTAAATACTACAGCACTGCTGGAGCTAGGAACACAAGCATGTAGTAAGATACTACTGCACTGCTGGAGCCAGGAACACAAGCATTTAGCTAGATACTACTGCACTGCTGGAGCTAGGAAGACAAGCATTTAGTTAGATACTACTGCAATGCTGGAGCTAGGAACACAAGCATTTAGTTAGATACTACTGCACTGCTGGAGCCAGGAACACAAGCATTTAGTTAGATACTACTGCCCTGCTGGATCTAGGAACACATGCATTTAGCTAGATATTACTGCACTGCTGGAGCCAGGAACACAAGCATTTAGTTAGATATTACAGCACTACTGGAGCTAGGAACACAAGCATTTAGTTAGATACTACTGCACTGCTGGAGCTAGGAACACAAGCATCGAGTTAGATACTACTGCCCTGCTGGATCTTGGAACACAAGCATTTAGTTAGATACTACTGCACTGCTGGAGCTAGTAACACAAGCATTTAGTTAGATATTACAGCACTGCTGGAGCTAGTAACACAAGCATTTAGTTAGATACTACTGCACTGCTGGAGCCAGGAACACAAGCATTTAGTTAGATACTAGTGCCCTGCTGGAGCTAGGAACACAAGCATTTAGTTAGATACTACTTCACTGCTGGAACAAGGAACACAAGCATTTAGTTAGAAACTACTGCACTGCTGGAGCTAGGAACACAAGCAACGAGTTAGATACTACTGCAATGCTGGAGCTAGGAAGACAAGCATTTAGTTAGATACTACTGCAATGCTGGAGCTAGGAACACAAGCATTTAGTTAGATACTACTGCACTGCCGGAGCCAGGAACACAAGCATTAAGTTAGATACTAGTGCACTGCTGGAGCTAGGAACACAAGCATTTAGTTAGATACTACTGCCCTGCTGGAGCCAGGAACAGAAGCATTTAGTTAGATACTAGTGCACTGCTGGAGCTAGGAACAAAAGCATTTAGTTAGATACTACTGCACTGCTGGAGCCAGGAACACAAGCATTTAGTTAGATACTCCTGCCATGCTGGATCTAGGAACACATCATTTAGCTAGATACTACTGCACTGCTGGAGCCAGGAACACAAGCATTTAGTTAGATACTACTGTATTACTGTAGCTAGGAACACAAGCATGTTGTAAGATACTACTGCACTGCTGGAGCTAGGAACACAAGCATTTAGTTAGATACTACTGTATTACTGTAGCTTGGAACACAAGCATGTTGTAAGATACTACTGCACTGCTGGAGCTAGGAACACAAGCATTTAGTTATATACTACTGCACTGCTGGAGCCAGGAACACAATCATTTAGTTAGATACTACTGTATTACTGTAGCTAGGAACACAAGCATGTTGTAAGATACTACTGCACTGCTGGAGCTAGGAACACAAGCATTTAGTTAGATACTACTGTCCTGCTGGAGCTAGGAACACAAGCATTTAGTTAGATACTACTGCACTGCTGGAATTAGGAACACAAGCATTTAGTTAAATACTACTGCCCTGCTGGAGCTAGGAACACACGAATTTAGCTAGATACTAAAGCACTGCTAGAGCTAGGAACACACGCATTTAGTTAGATACTACTGCACTGCTGGAGCTAGGAACACAAGCATCGAGTTAGATACTACTGCACTGCTGGAGCTAGGAATGCAAGCATTTAGTTAGATACTACTGTCCTGCTGGAGCTAGGAGCACAATCATTTAGTTCTATACTACTGCACTGCTGGAGTCAGGAACACAAGCATTTAGTTAGATACTACTGCACTGCTGGAGCTAGGAACACAAGCATTTAGTTAGATACTACTGTATTACTGTAGCTAGGAACACAAGCATGTAGTAAGATACTACTGCACTGCTGGAGCTAGGAACACAAGCATTTAGTTAGATACTACTGCCCTGCTGGATCTAGGAACACAGGCATTCAGTTAGATACTAGTGCACTGCAGGAGCTAGGAACACAAGCATTTAGGTAGAGACTACCGCACTACTGGAGCTAGGAACACAAATATTTAGTTAAATACTACAGCACTGCTGGAGCTAGGAACACAAGCATGTAGTAAGATACTACTGCACTGCTGGAGCCAGGAACACAAGCATTTAGCTAGATACTACTGCACTGCTGGAGCTAAGAAGACAAGCATTTAGTTAGATACTACTCTAATGCTGGAGCTAGGAACACAAGCATTTAGTTAGATACTACTGCACTGCTGGAGCCAGGAACACAAGCATTTAGTTAGATACTACTGCCCTGCTGGATCTAGGAACACATGCATTTAGCTAGATACTACTGCACTGCTGGAGCCAGGAACACAAGCATTTAGTTAGATATTACAGCACTACTGGAGCTAGGAACACAAGCATTTAGTTAGATACTACTGCACTGCTGGAGCTAGGAACACAAGCATCGAGTTAGATACTACTGCCCTGCTGGAGCTTGGAACACAAGCATTTAGTTAGATACTACTGCACTGCTGGAGCTAGGAACACAAGCATTTAGTTAGATATTACAGCACTGCTGGAGCTAGGAACACAAGCATTTAGTTAGATACTACTGCACTGCTGGAGCCAGGAACACAAGCATTTAGTTAGATACTAGTGCCCTGCTGGAGCTAGGAACACAAGCATTTAGTTAGATACTACTTCACTGCTGGAACGAGGAACACAAGCATTTAGTTAGAAACTACTGCACTGCAGGAGCTAGGAACACAGGCATTTAGCTAGATACTACTGCACTGCTGGAGCTAGGAACACAAGCAACGAGTTAGATACTACTGCCCTGCTGGAGCTAGGAACACAAGCATTTAGCTAGATACTACTGCACTGCTGGAGCTAGGAAGACAAGCATTTAGTTAGATACTACTGCAATGCTGGAGCTAGGAACACAAGCATTAAGTTAGATACTAGTGCACTGCTGGAGCTAGGAACACAAGCATTTAGTTAGATACTACTGCACTGCTGGAGCCAGGAACAGAAGCATTTAGTTAGATACTAGTGCACTGCTGGAGCTAGGAACAAAAGCATTTAGTTAGATACTACTGCCCTGCTGGATCTAGGAACACATGCATTTAGCTAGATACTACTGCACTGCTGGAGCCAGGAACACAAGCATTTAGTTAGATATTACAGCACTACTGGAGCTAGGAACACAAGCATTTAGTTAGATACTACTGCACTGCTGGAGCCAGGAACACAAGCATTTAGTTAGATACTACTGCACTGCTGGATCTAGGAACACAGGCATTTAGTTAGATACTAGTGTCCTGCTGGAGCTAGGAACACAAGCATTTAGTTAGATACTACTTCACTGTTGGAATGAGGAACACAAGCATTTAGTTAGATACTACTGTATTACTGTAGCTTGGAACACAAGCATGTTGTAAGATACTACTGCACTGCTGGAGCTAGGAACACAAGCATTTAGTTATATACTACTGCACTGCTGGAGCCAGGAACACAAGCATTTAGTTAGATACTACTGTATTACTGTAGCTAGGAACACAAGCATGTTGTAAGATACTACTGCACTGCTGGAGCTAGGAACACAAGCATTTAGTTAGATACTACTGTCCTGCTGGAGCTAGGAACACAAGCATTTAGTTAGATACTACTGCACTGCTGGAACTAGGAACACAAGCATTTAGTTAAATACTACTGCACTGCTGGAACTAGGAACACAAGCATTTAGTTAGATACTACTGCCCTGCTGGAGCTAGGAACACACGAATTTAGCTAGATACTAAAGCACTGCTAGAGCTAGGAACACAGGCATTTAGTTAGATACTACAGCACTGCTGGAGCTAGGAACACAAGCATCGAGTTAGATACTACTGCACTGCTGGAGCTAGGAATGCAAGCATTTAGTTAGATACTACTGTCCTGCTGGAGCTAGGAGCACAAGCATTTAGTTCTATACTACTGCACTGCTGGAGTCAGGACACAAGCATTTAGTTAGATACTACTGCCCTGCTGGAGCTAGGAACACACGAATTTAGCTAGATACTAAAGCACTGCTAGAGCTAGGAACACAGGCATTTAGTTAGATACTACTGCACTGCTGGAGCTAGGAACACAAGCATCGAGTTAGATACTACTGCACTGCTGGAGCTAGGAATGCAAGCATTTAGTTAGATACTACTGTCCTGCTGGAGCTAGGAGCACAAGCATTTAGTTCTATACTACTGCACTGCTGGAGTCAGGAACACAAGCATTTAGTTAGATACTGCTGCACTGCTGGAGCTAGGAACACAAGCATTTAGTTAGATACTACTGTATTACTGTAGCTAGGAACACAAGCATGTAGTAAGATACTACTGCACTGCTGGAGCTAGGAACACAAGCATTTAGTTAGATACTACTGCCCTGCTGGATCTAGGAACACAGGCATTTAGTTAGATACTAGTGCACTGCAGGAGCTAGGAACACAAGCATTTAGTTAGAGACTACCGCACTACTGGAGCTAGGAACACAAATATTTAGTTAAATACTACAACACTGCTGGAGCTAGGAACACAAGCATGTAGTAAGATACTACTGCACTGCTGGAGCCAGGAACACAAGCATTTAGCTAGATACTACTGCACTGCTGGAGCTAGGAAGACAAGCATTTAGTTAGATACTACTGCAATGCTGGAGCTAGGAACACAAGCATTTAGTTAGATACTACTGCACTGCTGGAGCCAGGAACACAAGCATTTAGTTAGATACTACTGCCCTGCTGGATCTAGGAACACATGCATTTAGCTAGATACTACTGCACTGCTGGAGCCAGGAACACAAGCATTTAGTTAGATACTAGTGCCCTGCTGGAGCTAGGAACACAAGCATTTAGTTAGATACTACTTCACTGCTGGAACGAGGAACACAAGCATTTAGTTAGATACTACTATATTACTGTTGCTAGGAACACAAGCATGTAGTAAGATACTACTGCACTGCTGGAGCTAGGAACACAAGCATTTAGTTAGATACTACTGCACTGCTGGAGCCAGGAACACAAGCATTTAGTTAGATACTACTCTATTGCTGTAACTAGGAACACAAGCATTTAGTTAGATACTACTGCACTGCTGGATTCAGGAACACATGCATTTAGCTAGATACTACTGCACTGCTGGAGCTAGGATCACAAGCATTTAGTTAGATACTACTGCACTGCAGGAGCTAGGAACACTGGCATTTAGCTAGATACTACTGCACTGCTGGAGCTAGGAACACAAGCATTGAATTAGATACTACTGCACTGCTGGAGCTTGGAACACAAGCATTTAGCTAGATACTACTGCACTGCTGGAGCTAGGAACACAAGCATTTAGTTAGATACTACTGCACTGCTGGAGCTAGGAACACACGCATGTAGTAAGATACTACTGCCCTGCTGGAGCTAGGAACACAAACATTTAGTTAGATACTACTGCACTGCTGGAGCTAGGAACACACACATGTAGTAAGATACTACTGCCCTGCTGGAGCTAGGAACACAAACATTTAGTTAGATACTACTGCACTGCTGGAGCTAGGAACACAAGCATCGAGTTAGATACTACTGCACTGCTGGAGCTAGGAATGCAAGCATTTAGCTAGATACTACTGCACTGCTGGAGCTAGGAACACAAGCATCGAGTTAGATACTACTGCACTGCTGGAGCTAGGAACACAAGCATCGAGTTAGATACTACTGCACTGCTGGAGCTAGGAATGCAAGCATTTAGCTAGATACTACTGCCCTGCTGGAGCTAGGAACACAAACATTTAGTTAGATACTACTGCACTGCTGGAGCTAGGAACACAAGCATCGAGTTAGATACTACTGCACTTCTGGAGCTAGGAACACAAGCATTTAGTTAGATACTACTGCACTGCTGGAGCTAGGAACACACGCATGTAGTAAGATACTACTGCCCTGCTGGAGCTAGGAACACAAACATTTAGTTAGATACTACTGCACTGCTGGAGCTAGGAACACACGCATGTAGTAAGATACTACTGCCCTGCTGGAGCTAGGAACACAAACATTTAGTTAGATACTACTGCACTGCTGGAGCTAGGAACACAAACATTTAGTTAGATACTACTGCACTGCTAGAGCTAGGAACACAAGCATTGAGTTAGATACTACTGCACTGCTGGAGCTAGGAACACAAGCATTGGGTTAGATACTACTGCACTGTTGGAGCTAGGAACACAAGCATTTAGTTAGATACTACTGCACTGTTGGAGCTAGGAAAACACGCATTTCGCTACACCCGCTATAACATCTGCTAAATGTGTACTGTGTATGTGACCAATAACATTTGATTAGATTTTAAGTCACACTCTGGTAGGTACTTTCAAGTGAATTAGCTGCTGTTTGCTAATAGTTTTTCATAAAATCCTGACCTTGCATGCAATGACCGTAATTTGACTTTTTGAACAAGGAAAAGTACCAAACCTAAGCTGAAGAGGGAACGACAATGCCTCTTCCCCTCAGGAGGCTGAAAAGATTTGGGATAGTCCCTCAGATCCTTTAAAGTTCTACAACTGCACCATTAAGAGCATCTTGACTGGCTGCATCACCTCATAATATGTCAACTTCTTCGCATCCAACCGCAAGGCATCACTGGGGCCGAACTCCATGCCATCCAGGACTTCTATAACAGGCAGTGTCAGGGAAAGGCCCTAAAAATGGTAAAACACTCCAGCCACCCAAGACTGTTCTCTCTGCTACCGCACAACAAGCAGTACAGATGCACCAAGTCTGGAACCAACAGGACCCTGAACAGCTTCTACTCCCAAGCCATAAGACTGCTAAATGGGTGTTTAAATAGTTAACCAAATAGCTACCCGGGAAATCTAAATTGACGCTATTTGCACGAACTTTTTTTGACTCATCACATACGCTGCTGCTACTGTTTATTATCTGTCCCTTTATTCCTAGTTATACAGTTGAAGTCGGAAGTTTACATACACTTAGATTGTAGTCATTAAAACTTGTTTTTCAACCACTCCACAAATTTCTTGCGAACAAACTATAGTTTTGGCAAGTCGGTTAGGACATGTACTTTGTGCATGACACAAGTCATTTTTCCAACAATTGTTTACAGACAGATTATTTCACTTACAATTCATTGTATCACAATTTCAGTGGGTCAGAAGTTCACAAACTCTAAGTTGACTGTGCCTTTAAACAGCTTGGAAAATTCCAGAAAATGTTGTCATGCCTTTAGAATCTTTTGATAGGCTAATTGACATAATTTGAGTCAATTGGAGGTGTACCTGTGGATGTATTTCAAGGCCTACCTTCAAACTCAATGCCACTTTGCTTGACATGGGAAAATCAAAAGAAATTAGCCAAGACCTCAGAAAAAACATTGTAGCCCTCCACAAGTCTGGTTCATCCTTGGGAGCAATTTCCAAATGCATGTTAATCTGTACAATCAATAGTATGCAAGAATAAACACCATGGGATCATGCAGTCGTCATACCGCTCAAGAAGGAGTCTTGTTCTGTCTCCTAGAGATGAACGTACTTTGGTGTGAAAAGTGCAAATCAATCCCTGAACAACAGCAAAGGACCTTGTGAAGATGCTTGAGGAAACAGGTACAAAGGTATCTATATCCACAGTAAATTGAGTCCTATATCGACATAACCTGAAAGGCCGCTCAGCAAGGAAGAAGCCAGTGCTCCAAAACTGCCAAAAAATTGCCAGACTACGTTTTGCAACTGCACATGGGGACAAAGATCGTACTTTTTGAAGAAATGTCCTCTGGTCTGATGAAACAAAAATAGAACTGTTTGGCCATAATGACCATTATTTTTGTTTGGAGGAAAAAGGGGAGGCTTGCAAGCCGAAGAACACCATCCCAACCATGAAGCATGGGGGTGGCAGCATCTTGTTGTGGGGGTGCTTTGCTGCAGGAGGGACTGGTGAACTTCACAAAATAGATGACATCATCAGGGAAGGAAAATTATGTGGATATATTGAAGCAACATCTCAAGACATCAGTCAGGAAGTTAAAGCTTGGTCGCAAATGGGTCTTCCAAATGGACAATGACCCCAAGCATACTTCCAAAGTTGTGGCAAAATGGCTTAAAGACAACAAAGTCAAGGTGTTGGAGTAGCTATCACAAACCCTGACCTCAATCCCGTAGAAAATTAGTGGGCAGAACTGAAAAAGCGTGTGCAAGCAAGGAGGCCTACAAACCTGACTCAGTTACACCAGCTCTGTCAGGAGGAATGGGACAAAATTCACCCAACTTATTGTGGGAAGCTTGTGGAAGGCTACCTGAAACGTTTGACCCAAGTTAAACAATTTACAGGCAATGCGACCAAATACTAATTGAGCGTATGTAAACTTCTGACCCACTGGGAATGTGATGAAATAAATTCAAGCTGAAATAAATCATTCTCTCCACTATTATTCTGACATTTCACATTCTTAAAATAAAGTGGTGATCCTAACTGAACTAAGACAGGGAATTTTTACATGGATTAAATGTCAGGAATTGTGAAAAACTGAGTTTAAATGTATTTGGCTAAGGTGCATGTAAACTTCCGACTTCAACTGTATGTACATATCTATCTCAATTACCTCGTACCCCTGGACATCGACTAGCCAAGTTAGCCAAGTTATAATTTCTCGTGTTTTTATTATTACTTGTATTATTATGTTTTACTTTTCTATTATTTCTCTATTTTCTGTCTCTTTGCATTATTGGGAAGGGTCCGTAAGTAAGCATTTCACTGTTAGTCTACACCTGTTGTCTACGAAACATATGACGCATAACATTTGATTTGAAGCATATAATGCGTTGAACCATTATAATTATTGTATCAGTTAAAATTTTGGACACACTTATTCATTCCAGGGTTTTTCTTTATGTTTACTATTTTCTACATTGTAGAATAACAGTGAAGACATCAAAACTATGAAATAACACATATGGAATCATGTAGTAACCAAAAAGGTGTTAAAACAAATCAAAATATATTTTAGATTTTAGATTCTTCAAAGTAGCCACCCTTTGCCTTGATGACAGCTTTGCACCAACCTTGCATCGATTAAGGTTCCAAATGTTATGCCCCCCTCCTAAACTGGGTCTGTGCCCTACCTAGGCCACCCCATTCAAAATGTTCTGGACACGCCACTGAGTCATTGCACTTCCACAGTACGTGGCTGCTGAAGAGATAGCTTCAGATAGGACTTGACAAAGTTATAGGGCAACACTGCCACCTGTCTATTTTAAAAGAGCACTACACAAACCAGTTAGTAAGTGCATGCATGTGTGCCTGTACCAGAGTTGATGTCAACACAATCTAATTTCCAGTCAATTCTACAGTTGAATTATTTTCCTGCAGAGAATTCCATGTCCAATTCATCTGACAGGAATTCAGCTGAATGGGGTGGAACTCTGATTGTGTGTGTTTACATCATAATCTGGTGAACCCTTATCCAGCCTCTCCAGTTCATCTAATCCCTCCACCTGCTCAAACACCCAAACAGTCCAGGCCACACCCCCACCCCCTAAACACACATACGCCTCCCAGCTTCCCCCTTATTGCCCTCGGCTGGGAGTGCTCCATCCGCCTCTGATGCCCAGTTGGGCTCTGCCACCCCCTAACCGTGCTCCAGCTGGAGTGTGTACCCCCTTCCCTTTTACTACATCCACTCTGTGCCCCGTCTGCTGCCTAGCTTTGCCAAGGTCTTCCCCGGTGTTAGGAGTCCAGCAGTGTGTGTATGCACATAGAGTCACTGTCTGTCAATGAAAATAATATTACAAGCAGTTGTGATTAGGGTTAACGCATTTGCAGAGATATTACTTTTGTTTATTATTTTTCACCTGTATAGTATAGTTCTCTCCATTACACACTTGATCAGTGCTTGACTTTGGCAGGAGCTCACTGGAGCTGAGTATCGGCACCTCAAATGTTCTACTGCTTGAGCTCCTGTTCTTCTTATTGAATATTAGCTCAAATATATTGTGGAGCAGCTCCTGCACCTAAATACTATATAAATGGTACAGGCACCCAAAATTAGCACCGGAACCTATTTCAGTCCAAGTCAAGCACTACACTTTACATTACTTCACCATTAGAGCCTACTGCATAATACTTGGGGAGAAACTGGACATTTGCACCATATTGCAATGTGCATAACAGTAGCACCCTCTGCTGGCAAGAGAGTATTGGATCCGGAGATGGCCTGTGTAATTTATGAATTTGACTTAAAGGTGTGAAAGGGAATGCATTTGTAAAACGTCGAAATTATAGATGTTTTATTTGGTCACTATTTACTTTGTTAATAGCCAGCCCATTCATGATTTTGATAGATTTACAGAGGTTTGAATGGTCTATTTATGCCTAAAACTGCGGTCTCTAGATACACCAAATAATGCACCGTCGATTAACTCAAATTCATTTGTGAGCTTCGCTGATTGCTCGAGGAGGGAGAGACAAAAAAAGTTGTGCAAACCGCGCATAGATTATGCTTCTCATCACTGTCGTAAAGCGGCACCCGCTTTTAGGGTAGTCACTACTTATCACAGCCACAAAATCATAATTTTGTCTAAACCCCGCCTATTTCTACAATTTAGCTTCTTAAAACATGATTTGAAACCTTAACCATACTGCTAACCGTATTCCTAACCCTAACCTTAAATGAATACCAAAAATAATTTTTTTGTTTTCATTCATTTTTACGTTAAATCCAATTCTGACTTTGTGGCTGTAGTAAGTAATGACAACCATCTTTCGGCTGCAATGGCGTTTGCTGCGACAGCACTTTTCGGCAGCGGGGAAACGGAGGAGAAAGCAACGACAGGCGTTGAAAGTAAAGACGAAATTGTTTCGGAAACCCTCGGATTTATACAATTATCGCCTAAGTGAAGTGAGCTTTGTTTATAAACCCGTTGACGAAACTATATTTCGAGTTTTTTTTCCTAACGTGCATTGCCCCCTTGATGAGGTGGGATGGCTGCAGTGCCGACTGGGCCTAGCAGCGCATTGCCAGCATCCCCGGCTGAAATTTCTCCCTTCCCCGGGGAAGGGGAGCAGCCCGGCTGCGGTTGGGAGGGCTCTGTAACACGACAGGAGCAGCGGGTCAGCGAGGACAAACGGCCAAGTAAGAAAAAACAGAAAAACATGCTATCGCATGCTAACCCGGCTGCGCTACACCTCAAAACGCAGGCCCTACAGGAACAGCAGCTGAACGGGTTGGTCAGTCCGTCTGAAGACGGTGAGATCTACAACCACACAACGGAAAACCGATCCGACAATCCGAGACCGTCCATGGAGCTCTGTGACAGCAGCAGTTTTGGAGACGACCCGAGTGACAAAAATAATAGCGACCATTGCTGGCAACATGAGGACCACAGTCCGTGTTCGAAAGGCAGCCGCCACCCTCACTTGAACAACAATGGCATGAACGGTATGTTGACTATCACAAGAACTGAGGCTTTCCAAAGCCACACTGTAACCGGACACAGCCCCGGTGGTAACGTTAGGAAAAGGGAATGTGACCCCACAGAAGCCCATCGACCACCGAGCCAGCAGCCCCCAGACTGCGAAGGCCTTGGCGAGCACCGGGCTGGAGTAGAAAGTGAACCCGACGTCATACACCAGCCGCCGGTGTCAGAATTAGCGAGGCTGGATCTGAACTGTTCGCCTGACCGAGAAGCGGAAGAGAGCCAGGGGATTCATTATGTCCGCTACGAGTCCGAGTTACAGATGCCAGGAATCATGAGGTTGATCACCAAGGACTTGTCTGAGCCGTATTCCATTTATACCTATAGGTACTTCATCCACAACTGGCCTCAGCTCTGCTTTCTGGTGAGTATGACATAGCACTATCTAGTAAAACACCTTCTTGACTTGGTTTTGGTTGGTGAACATTAGCAAAATAAAAAGAGGCCAGTCGCTTCTGGGGCAACAACGCGAATTTGTTGGGAGTGTTGGGGGTGTTGCTGCTGACCCTAAGAGGCCAGTAGTGTCTCTTACCACCGTTTTGATTTAGGCCTAGATACTGTTACAGTGTCTGCTTCAATTGTGTTTTTTTCCCCATCTTTCTGTATAGCAGACCTGTTCATTTGATGTTCCTAAAGTTCTAGGTAAAGGGTAGGCTTCTCTTTAGGTAGATCCAGACAATAACACACCCTTATTCCTCCCTGTTGTCTTGTCTGACAGTGAAACTAGTTTTTAAGTTGGGCTAAAAGGGTTGGTTAGTCTTGGTGTGACTGCTAGTGTAGACTTGTTCACTATGTCTATATTTAATCATCTGGAGGTGTCACACAGATACAGTTGAACATGAAGTGGCATGTACATGCGCTTGCACACAACACACACACACACAAATAAACCCCCTTTGACAGCCTAACCCTAGCTTAGTGTTGTAACCTCTGAGGCTTGCTGACTGTGAAACACTTGCAAGTGTCAAGTTTTTTACATTTCTAGTCTTAATAATTAATTTGGTACTTTGAGGTGAACTAGGCTAATACGAAACAATTTGTGTCCTCAAATTCAATGAGGTCCATTTTTATTTTTTTATTTCACCTTTATTTAACCAGGTAGGCTAGTTGAGAACAAGTTCTCATTTGCAACTGCGACCTGGCCAAGATAAAGCAAAGCAATGTGAACAGACAACACAGAGTTACACATGGAGTAAACAATTAACAAGTCAATAACACAGTAGAAAAAAAGAGTCTATATACATTGTGTGCAAAAGGCATGAGGAGGTAGGCGAATAATTACAATTTTGCAGATTAACACTGGAGTGATAAATGATCAGATGGTCATGTACAGGTAGAGATATTGGTGTGCAAAAGAGCAGAAAAGTAAATAAATATAAACAGTATGGGGATGAGGTAGGTAAAATTGGGTGGGCTATTTACCGATAGCCTATGTACAGCTGCAGCGATCGGTTAGCTGCTCAGATAGCAGATGTTTGAAGTTGGTGAGGGAGATAAAAGTCTCCAACTTCAGTGATTTTTGCAATTCGTTCAAGTCACAGGCAGCAGAGAACTGGAACGAAAGGCGGCCAAATGAGGTGTTGGCTTTAGGGATGATCAGTGAGATACACCTGCTGGAGCGCGTGCTACGGGTGGGTGTTGCCATCGTGACCAGTGAACTGAGATAAGGCAGAGATTTACCTAGCATGGACTTGTAGATGACCTGGAGCCAGTGGGTCTGGCGACGAATATGTAGCGAGGGCCAGCCGACTAGAGCATGCAGGTCGCAGTGGTGGGTGGTATAAGGTGCTTTAGACAAAACGGATGGCACTGTGATAAACTGCATCCAGTTTGCTGAGTAGAGTGTTGGAAGCTATTTTGTAGATGATATCGCCGAAGTCGAGGATCGGTAGGATAGTCAGTTTTACTAGGGTAAGTTTGGCGGCGTGAGTGAATGTGCTATGTGCAGTGTAATCAAACTAGACGTCAGGGTAGATGTGTTCTTGATGCTCATTGGCTAGAAGCATTGGGTTTTGTTTACTCCTTGGTTATGTCTGGTCTTAAGAAGGCTTCAAAAGCTTTAGGTTGGTCACAGCACTAACATGACTCACTGTTTATTCATTTCCAGGCCATGGTGGAGCAGGAGTGTGTGGGGGCCATTGTCTGTAAGCTGGACATGCACAAGAAGATGTTTCGTCGTGGCTACATCGCCATGCTGGCTGTAGACTCAAAACACCGGAGGAAAAGCATTGGTGAGAACCAGCATGCTCTCTCATTTTCTCATGACGACCAATCACGTTTTGTTAATAGCCCTTTTTGCAACAACAAAAAAAATTGATCTCAAAGTACTTCCATTTTCTTTACCTCCACAAACTTCTATGCGTACCATCCCGCTGAATTGATTTTCTGTTGCCTGTATGTTGCAGGTACTAACCTGGTGAAGAAGGCCATCTATGCCATGGTGGAGGGGGATTGTGATGAGGTAAGCGGACTGGTACTGTCTGTCTGATGGTGACGTCCGAAGGCCCTGTTGTCCCTCTGGGGCCTTCACTCAGCTAGTGGCCCTGACTGTACTTGGCCTGAGGTATTAACCACATATTATATATCCACACTAGGTGGACTCTAGTATAGAAAAATAAGTGCTCTAGTGAATAACATGGGGATATAATATAACAATATGAACTTATGACAAACCCCCACAAAATGATACAAAGACTACTTGAATTGCTTCAGCTCTGACAAGCAGTATCTCTCCCCGTCCTCCCTCTCTCCTTCCCTCCCTCTCTCCTTTCTCTCTCTCTCTCGCTCACTCCTAGGTGGTTCTGGAGACTGAGATCACTAACAAGTCAGCTCTAAAGTTGTATGAGAACCTTGGTTTTGTCCGAGACAAGCGGCTCTTCAGATATTACCTGAACGGTGTGGACGCACTGAGGCTCAAACTGTGGCTCCGCTAGAGAGAGGAGAAGGAGCATGACAGGTGCTGCCCTCTTACTGAAGCAGCTCCAGTCTCACTCTCAACCCTGCCCTGGTCCCTTGTCTCACACGTGTGTGTGTGTGTGTGTGTATATATATATATGGGGGTGTTGTGTGTGTGTACACACACACACACCCACCCATATATATACAGTTACACACACACACACCCACACACAGTCATACACCCATATGCACACACACATCGTCATACACCCACAAGCATAGATTCACCTACATTTGCATATACATAGACACACGCACATGCACACTACTCATACACAGTACACACACAGTACATACAACCCTCCCTTTTTTGATCCTTGACATCTTGGAAAACAGCTCAAGGCTAAACTGGACAGACAGACAGACAGAAATCCCACAATGTTTTAATGAAGAGGCCCTTGCCCTGTTAGCTGTAGGATCCTGTGAGAGGGGGAAGGAAGAGGAGTGTGTGATGTGGTCTGGTGACCTTTAACCTCAGAACATTGCCCCCCCCCTTCCAACGGAGCAGTATCTAAGGCATGATGTCGAGGGTGAACCCACAAACCCCCGGAGGGCGATGCATCACGCAAAATCACCCACTGGAACACAGGAAAACAGAAGAAGAATAATAACACAGGGTGAAAATAAGGAAGAAGGTGGGAAAACGACAGATTCGAAGGAAATATTTGTGGAGTTTATTTTTTGTGTATATTTTTTAATCTCATGATTCAACAGGGGGTTGAAAAAGCTATTGTGTGTGTGTGTTCGTGAGAGTGTGTGTTTTCCCTAGGAGTTTGGAAAATGAAGTGTTTAGGTTATTGTGTACATGTGTAAGGGATGTGAAGTAATGTAGTGGATGGGTGTGTGCGCACGCATGCTTGGTGGGAATCATGAGTTGTGTGTTAGTGTGCTTTTCTCCCCCTGTCTGTGTTTTCATTAACCCTACGTTGTGAGACGAACACGCCAGCTGCTTGCTGCTCAGTTTTCACCCCGTGCCCCAGACCAAGAGCTGGAGCCTGTAAAGATATGCATGCATTTATTTTAACAAGAGTGGTGGTATGAGTGATGAGTGTGTGTTGATTAACACTCGGAACATTGCCCAGTTCCAAACAGACCCATAGTCCTAACTCCTAGGCGCTTGTGTAGATCTGAAAGGTTTGGATAGGTGTAAGCAATATGGTGCAAATTCTTCCTGCCTGTCAGAGGAAAAGGTGGAGCTATTTCCATTTTAGTAATACCTATTCAATCATTTCAGATACACTTGGTAAGTGCTTAGAGGGGTAAGAATGAGGGGCCTATTTGAGATTGGGGACTTGTGTTGGCCCTTTTTGCAGATCAAAGCTAATTTTCCCAAAATGCACTGCCAGCCACTGGAACATTGCTCAAAAATCTCCTGAGAAAGATAAATAATTATTGACAAAGGAGAAGTTTGTTTGGGCTCGGAAACTATTTCCCTATTGCAGGTTGTTCATTCAAATTCCTCCTAACTTGGAGACTATTTTTTCCAAGCACCCCTCTGTCTTTCAATCATCACAGTTGTCTATGAATTAACAACATGCAGAGCACTGGAGTCCTGTTTCAGTATGGCAAAGTGTCAGGCTGGAGTAATAGTGTTATTAAATATGTTGGATTCCTGTTGGCTTCGCTCTGTGTGTGTGTTTGAGTCAGTGTGTTGATCTTTGGTTGACCTCTGGTAAAGGAGGGCAAAGGTATTGTTTGCAGTTGACTTATTTCCTGTTTGCTCTCTGAGTTTATTTAGATTGTGTATTATACACTCGTACACTCACTCCCCTTAGTGGCCAAGCCTAGAGTGCACTTTCCAGGGGCCCTACTCTGATGCAGCACACACTCCAGTAACATTTGAGAGCTCCTCTGTCTGGGAAAGACAGACACACCAGGCAGTTCCTATCAACTCCAATCATGGCAAAGAAAATATGTGTTTGTGGCTGCTTTTTGTCCAAAAAAAAATGAATTTTCTTTTTCAGAGTAAATGAACAAAGGTCGGCTGTGTGTGTTTTGACTGATGGTGTAAAATCGGTTATTTCAGACTAGATAACCCTGAAGTATAGTAAAGACACAGGGACACCAGGAGCTAGGTATAGAAGGTGGTGGTGGTAATAGTGGTGGTTGTAGTAGTAATGGTGGTGTTGGTGGTAGTAGTAGTAATAATGGTGGTTGAGGTGGTGATGGTAGTAGTAATGGTGGGTGGTAGTCGTAATAATGGTGGTTGAAGTGGTGGTGGTAGTAGTACTAGTGGGTGGTAGTAGTGATGGTGGTGGTAGTAGTAGTGGTAATGGTGGTGGTGGTAGTAGTAGTAATGGTGGTGGTAGTAGTAGTAATGGTGGTGGTAGTAATGGCGGCGGTGGTGGTAGTAGTAGTAATGGTGGTGGTAGTAGTAGTAATGGTGGCGGTGGTGGTGGTAGTAGTAGTAGTGATGGTGGTGGTGCTAGTAGTAATGGTGGTGGTAGTAGTAGTTATGGCGGTGGTGGTAGCACTGCTGGGTTGGTAGTGGTGGTGGTGGTAGTAGTACTAGTGGGTGGTAGTAGTGATGGTGGTGGTAGTAGTAGTGGTAATGGTGGTGGTAGTAATGGTGGTGGTGGTAGTAGTAGTAATGGTGGTGGTAGTAGTAGTAATGGTGGTGGTAGTAGTAGTAATGGTGGTGGTAGTAGTAGTAATGGTGGTGGTAGTAATGGCGGCGGTGGTGGTAGTAGTAGTAATGGTGGTGGTAGTAGTAGTAATGGTGGCGGTGGTGGTAGTAGTAGTAGTGATGGTAGTAATGGTGGTGGTGCTAGTAGTAATGGTGGTGGTAGTAGTAGTTATGGCGGTGGTGGTAGCACTGCTGGGTTGGTAGTGGTGGTGGTGGTAGTAGTAATAGTAGTGGTGGTGGTGGTGGTAGTAGTAATAGTAGTGGTGGTAGTAGTAGTAGTAGTAGTAGTAGTAATGGCGGTGGTGGTAGTAGTAATGGCGGTGGTGGTGGTAGTAGTAGTAATAGTGGTGGTGGTGGTGGTAGTAGTAATAGTGGTGGTAGTAGTAATAATGTTGGTGGTGGTAGTAGTAATAATGGTGGTGGTAGTAGTAATAATGGTGGTGGTGGTGGTGGTGGTAGTAGTAATAATGATGGTGGTGGTAGTAGTAATAATGGTGGTGGTGGTGGTAGTAGTAGTAGTAGTTACTAAAGATCTGCTCCTTGTCTAGCAGAGACACTAATGTACTGTACTGCTGAGCTGTGATGAAGTCCCATAGGCTGAGAGAGCAGCTATAAGAGGTGAACAGTAGCATACACAACACATTATGGGCCAGGTTTACTCAGTGTCTGCATCTCTGTAAAGTTTTAGCAGCTGTTATTTCAGAGTTTGCCGCTTTAATAAAACAGATGCAAACAGTTAGGAGCTGTTACTCAACGTCTCTTCAATTCAACCGGCTAACATTGCAGAATAGGAAGTGAGAAGGGATGTCGACAGATACTTTACACACAGGCTGCTGTGTGGGTGGTTATAGTATGTGTGTGAGTGCGTTTGAAAACACCGATCAAATGACCTTTAGTTTTTTTTATTGACGATTTGTATAGAGTGTTTGCGCTCTATTCATTTGACATCTGAGGGCATCTTTTTTTGTGTATTGTGTTTTTGGAGGGATTGATTAGTTAGGTTTTTTGTTTCTTTTCTCTGCTAATTTATTTTCACCCATCCAGACTATTAGGACTAGAATAAGAATGAAGGATTGGACAGCAACGATGTCATCAGAGATCCGGAAGCACAGATGGGAGCTAGGCTAGCTGTTCCAAAGCCATACTGCTTTGAACTGTTCCAATGGCATTCTGTTCCATTCACTGGGAAGACTTCCATTTGGCTCCCTGTGCAGATACACTTCCTGTTGAATCTTGACTCTTTCTGACATCACTCTGATCCTGCTTCAGTCTAGAGGTGTGAGGGGGCTCCTGTCCCATTTCAAATTAAATTGGTCTTTGTTTTGGTCCAACCCGCTTTCCTCATTCTCATAGAACGTCTCTATTTCTCCCCTAGTTTTTAAAAGTGTGAACCCCTGGCAGTGCCAGTAGGGACCATGGACATTATTGCCTGCCATGTTAGGCTAGACAGCTCCGTTTGACCATCTACACCAGAGGTCTGTTCATGAGGGTGTCCTGTTAGATATAAATCTTTCTAGCTGCATTGTTCTTAACTTTGCACCTCATTGAATGCACCCCAGTTGAAGGGCTTCCTCGTCAGTCTGTTTGTGGCCAAAGTCTGGTGTGATTTCAAACGACATTGACATCTATTTAATGTATATCTATGGCTCTGGTCTGTTTTGACAAAGGAGTGAGCTAAAGAAGAAACAGACTGGCATCCAGGTTAGCTGATACCTTCCCATCCCTTGTGGCTTCAAAGTAAGTCAATGAATGGTCTTCACTACAGAGAAATCAAAGGTTGTCTTGCCATTTCAGAGTTTAGGATCTAAGAACATGACAAGGCTACTTAAACTGGTCTTGGAGGGCCACCCTCCCACTGGTTGCCTAGCTACCATTCACCCCAGTGACCAACCACTCTTCTCCCATCTCCTTGTACGAGAGGAAGAGTTGTCAAGCTTTTTATTAGATATTCCAGTTGGTTTCTTGCTCTGGCTAGAATTTTCTATTTTGGTACACCGATCTAAGATCAGTTTACCCTGTCCAAATCCTAACCTTCACCATTACGGATGGGGGATGCAAACTAACCTTAGCTCAGTGGGCATCTACTCTCTTCTTACCACTCCACTTGGGGACCCCACACACTGCCCCCCCCCAGGACCAGCTAAAGGGGTCTCTATTTTTTGTAGTGACTAGCCCTGGACCCCTGTGATCTGTAAGGGAAGAGAGAACGGTATTTTTGCATGTCAGAGTTTTGTTCCCCTGCCCCTCTTCCTCTGTCTCTGATTTCAATCTGTCCAACGATATCTTTTATTTAATGTGGGAATAGTACACAGAAATAAATTATTCGTTTTTTTTTAATGCTGTAAAGTGGATTGGTTGACTCTTGGTTGTCTGATGGTTATCTTGGTTCCAAAGCAAGCAAATGGCACATCTGAAAGAGTGCAGTATTTTACATTGTATCATGTGATTCATTCATGATTAGGCATTTTGTCTTCCGACTGTGTTTAGCAATAGAAACAAAAATAGTGACCCCTTCCCACAAACAGAGATCCTTCTGGGTAAGAGAGAGCTTTATTGGTAACACTGCACATTTGGTATCTATAGAAAGAAAGCCCGAAATGTGGCCATCATTTTACAGAAGAACCCGTACATTACATTATTATTGCATATTCACAGGCAATGTATCTCAAGCAACCTACCAGGGGATGGTCACGCAACATGTGACATTTCAAACTTGAATGACTACAGTACAATGCAAGATTACTCAATTACATTGAATTAGACTTTTCAAAACACCTTTAATATTTAGTGCTAAAATGCAGACACTAGATGCATCAACCACAGAAATGAATAAATATATACATTTGGCTCACAACGGCATCAACCAGGGGGAATGGGAACCTTTGTCAACATTAAGTCCGTACACTAGCAGCAAGCGTCCTGTTTCTCCTTAGAGTTTTGGCTTTCACTTCAGTTCTTTCAGGTCCCAGTGCAAAATAAGAAAAGTGGATTGTTAGGCAATTAGGAGAAACAACAGTACAGAAGAGAGAGGTTGAGTGAAAATACAAGTAGTCTCCCTTTAAAAAATCCCTCAGCATGGCTATGGGATGTAATGATTCTGAATGACTTGGACTTTCTGTAGAGTAGGCTATTCAATAGTAAATTATATGGAGATGATTAAATAAGTATTAGCCTGGTATATACATTCATAAAAGAGGTTGCCTGCCACGCACTGGGGGAAAAACATTGTCAGGAGGAGCAACAATAGAATGATCAGTTTCCTGTAACTACACATAGAGAGAGCTGGTTTCCTGCTGAATGCTTTTAAAGGAGGATGATGTTCATTTGGCCTTAAACAGTCGACAAGGCTGAATCAAGCAATGGCTGTCTATGAAAGTATCTACAGTGCATTAATGCACACTGGTGTTGACAGCTTACGTTTTCTCAGTGTCTGTGATGTGTTATGAACTCAATAGTGTGTGACAATCTTACTCCAGTAACCGTGAGTGCATCTCTATAGCCTGTAGGGGCTTCATTTCTGAAGTGGCTTCCTAAATGTAGGAAAGGAGACAAGAAGAGGAAGCCACTTCAGACTATTGAAATGCACTCCTCGCCAGCTACATAAACAGAGATCCTATTAAATGGATTCTGCTCTAGCCTTTTTATTACATAGAAAGTAATTGAAAAAGAGGCTTCAGCACACGGTCATTCTTGTATGCTCTACACACTGTTGGTTTAAAGGATATCAAACACATTGTGGATCATACAAGAATGTCAATAGCCTGGAGTTTATTTTTCAAATATTGTATTGTTTTCCCTCTATGCACCTGTAACTACATAGGTGTTAAAATGTTCAACCCTGTTTTACATGTCAAATACCTGTCTTGTTGGTTAGACAGTCAAATACTCTCTGATGAATTATAGCCAATCGGCCCACAGTGATTGGAGATGTGGTACTCATGGAGATATGATGACCACGACAACACGCGGGCCGAGTCTCATCAGTTACAGGCACAGCGCTGTGGGCAGGATCAGAACTCGTCCTCAGAGCTGTCAGCCAATAGCATGGCTTGGTCCTGGCCGTTGCTGCTTGGCTCCCTGGGTTGCTGGAGACGACGGCAAATACCAAAAGTCAGGACATTCATTACATGGAGTTAAAGGTTGTATAAAGCTCAATAAGTCCAAAGTCTCTTCCATCACCTTTCATCTGCACTGATGTGAAAGAAACTGTCCAATGTCTTTAAATCAGAACAGATGGTGTGGAGATGAGGAAGCCACTTTAAACTACTGGTTAATGGCAAATTCTTAGTTAATGGCAATTTCTACCACAAGCTGATATATGCATATAGTGTAGCGCTAGTGAGCATATTCTTATTAACCTCAGTGTGCCTGGTCTTCCTCCTGCGCTGGTGTTTGAAGCTGTTCCTCCTCTTACGGTGGATCATCCTGATGCTGTAGAGGGCCCCAACGATGAGCAGGGCCCCCATGATGCCAATGCCCACCGGGGCCAACATCCCAGACACATACCCTGCCTGTAGGGAGAGGGAACATGGGTGAGGGACAGAGGTGAACGATAGGGGTGTGTGAGGGACGAGTAGGGAGAAGAAACTAGCCACACACAGGAAATACAGACCACTCGTAGACCAGAGTGTCTTAGAGACAACTCTTCCAGTTGATGTTTTTTGACTAATTTAAGGGTAATAGGGGTCAACATTATCTCTGCTACATACCCAAACAGCCTAAAGGACCACACTTTCTAAAAGTATAATGAGGATAGTATGGTTATGTCATGACCATTAATGGCGATCTTACCTTTTCTCTGATCAGTTCCACCCAGCTACGCACTGAAAAAAAGGGAGGAATAGTGGCTTTGAAGCACATTGAACCCACACTCGATTGTCACCCACTATTTCAATTACACTTCTTTCCTAATTGAAAATATCTCATATTTGATGGCCACAAAGAGCCAAAGTTTTATGTGCGCATGCATTCGTGTGTGTGTCTCCTCTCACTCAGGCCCTGATTGCGCTGCACCCAGACAGGAGGCGGGGGGATGAGGCTGTAGGGAGGTCGAGTGGGGGCTGGGATAGGGGTCTCCTTCTGTTCCTCTTCGCTGTCCTCTGACTCCTCTGTGTTCTCATCCTCCTCATCCACCTCTGGCTCCTCTATAGGAAGAAAAGAAGGAAAACAGCTGATTCAACTTCCTTTCAATTTGAATTGTGAACTTTTATCTTTACATTGTGTAAACAATGTGTGTGCATTATGTGTGTGTGTTAGTGTGACTCCTACCTTCAGACTCCAGTTCCTCCAGACCTGATTTGACCACAGGCAGATTGGTTGTCTTGGTGACCGTTGTCATGGTGATC
Organism: Oncorhynchus kisutch; assembly: GCF_002021735.2. Lineage (NCBI taxonomy): Eukaryota > Metazoa > Chordata > Actinopteri > Salmoniformes > Salmonidae > Oncorhynchus > Oncorhynchus kisutch. The sequence goes on along the minus strand of NC_034194.2, from coordinate 30,227,463 downwards.
TGCTGGGAGGCGATGCTTGTAGGGTTGGGTTCGGAGGTGGGCGAGGTTTCCTCTGGGTTCTGTATGGTCTCACTACCACCTAAATATAACCATCACGGCTGGATCATTATAGTGGATATAGTGAAGTATAACATCAACATCTAGTCCTTAGATACTACTGTAGAAACGTCTAGATCTAAACGGATGAGTGTTAGCAACATGGTGAAAAGATGAAGAGGACGAATGGAATAATGAAGAGGAAGATTAATAAGAAAGAAGTCTCACCTGGCTGTTCTGTCTCTGAAGGGGGAGGGTCTATGGGTGGACCAGAAGGACAGATAGGCTCAGAGATCTCAGCCCCGGATGTCTGCCATGGCGACGTCCAATCTGGTAGCACCAGTGGTGGGATACGGGATGGCCCCGTGTCACCTGTGCCCACCTGGTCAAACTCCACCTCTGACAGTAGCATCCCCGTGGTAGACATGGAGCCAGACAGCTGTGAGTTGCCGGGCGCGAGAACGGCTGTCGCTACCCCCGCCCCTTCAGGTGTGACATCATCAAAGGGCTCGAAGATGAGAGGGAGGTCCTCCGATGACATTGTGCCCTCTGTGGACGCGTCCTGCAAGGGAGGGGCACTGGCATCCACGGCTGTTAGTAAAATACACACACACCGACAGATGTTGGTTCAGGACTCACTGATGGTCCATAGACAATTCGTATAGGCTCAGTGACTGCTAGATATCAGCCTGTGACTAGAAACATGATGGTATGTACTGGTGAAGAGAGAGGAGTTTTAGATCCACAGCTCTGCTTCCAGTTCTCAACTACATTCTAACTGCTCTGCTCACACACAAAAAAAGGTATAAATCCAATATAACATAACCATGGAAGGGATCCACCACCATTCTCTAATTCTCTCCTTCTCTCTTTCTTTCTCTCTCTCGGAGGACCTGAGCCCTAGGACCATGCCCCAGGACTACCTGACATGATGACTCCTTGCTGTCCCCAGTCCACCTGGCCATGCTGCTGCTCCAGTTTCAACTTCCACCTGACTGTGCTGCTGCTCCAGTTTCAACTGTTCTGCCTTATTATTATTTGACCATGCTGGTCATTTATGAACATTTGAACATATTGGCCATGTTCTGTTATAATCTCCACCCGGCACAGCCAGAAGAGGACTGGCCACCCCTCATAGCCTGGTTCCTCTTGAGGTTTCTTCCTAGGTTTTGGCGTTTCTAGGGAGTTTTTCCTAGCCACCGTGCTTCTACACCTGCATTGCTTGCTGTTTGGGGTTTTAGGCTGGGTTTCTGTACAGCACTTTGAGATATCAGCTGATGTAAGAAGGGCTTTATAAATACATTTGATTTGATTTGATGATTTTTTTTTTTTTTTGCCATGTTGAAAAGGGTGTTCCAAAAAGAAAATCCTTCCTTCTACATACTACTCATCAAGGTAGCCTGGTTTCCCTTTTAGGGAAGCTTCATGTCCCCAAAGAGAAGCTGGAACACACACACACACAAATATACGCACATACGTATATGTACATACACGCACACGTCCCTGATGGATGCTAACAGGCTGCCTGTAGCGCTATCAGACAGGAACACATATTGGCTCAGACAGACTCCTCTATTCTACTGCATCACACAGTAATAAACTGCCTGGCTGGCCCTGCCAGTGCCTAGGTCTTTACTGTTCCTCTCTGATGGAGGGAGGGAGATGGAGATAAAGGGTGAGTGAATTCCCCAGACTTGTATAACAGTCCCTGTCAATGCTGTCTCCTGGCAGTCATGTGAGGTTTATTTCCACCGTCAGAAATAGAAAGTAATTAGACTGCTTCCCTGGAACCCTGCCTGCTAAGGTTCAAAGTGAAGCGTGGAAAACCAAGCATTCACCCCCCCCCACCATCCCCCCCGATCATCAAAGGAGATCTCTGCAGCTAGACATGTCACTTTCATTTCCCTTCCCTTTTTAATGAAACCTATTGAAACCCAGCGAAAGGCAAAAAGGCAACCCGTGTAATGGAATTCTGTGGTGTGACACAACAACAGCTAGAGCAGCACCTTACCTTGTTGTGAGGCAGAGCAAGTGTGTTGGTGTGTGCATGTGCAAAAACTCAACATAGAATGTGGCCCTCAAGTGCGTCTGTAGAGTAGACTCACTCCAGGTGGCTGAGATCCCAGTGGCTGAGATCCCAGTGGCTGTCTCTAACATATCCAGTATGTACTCATTGGACCATAGCATACTGCATACTCACCCCCATTTTGCTGTAGTGGTTCAGTCCAGAGGCTGTCAGGGTCATCCTGTCTGGAGGATCCTGTCAGGGCGGGTCCAAGGTCGGGCAGGAGGGGGTCTGGGAGAGCAAACGCTGTCTCTCCATCTGGGGGGTGTGGAGATGCAGGGCCAGCGCCCTCCAGACCACTAGGGGGCAGCGATGAAGCGTCTCTGCTGGATCTCCATACTGACAGAGGGATCGAGGTCAATGGGGAGTTTGTAAGGATACTATGGGGAGATGAGGAGCTCGGTCTGGTCGTCTCTGTCTCCTGCCCCAGAAGAGGAGCTCCGAGGTCGGGCAAGCTCTCTCTGAGTTCCCCTTCCTTTCCTCCTTGGAGATCTGGCCTCTCTTCCAGGATGAGGTCTCTTCTATCCCCAGCAAGGTGCGTCCCTGTCTGGCTATCTGGTTCTGGGGCTCTGGCTGCTGTGGAAGCACTATGTAGAGCAGCTCTGGGTGTTTTCATGGCCACTGTCATCCCTTGCCTCTCTCCTAGGGAAGCTATCATGGCACCAGTGGTGACAGTAGGCACATCCTCCATAGGATCCTCTTCGAGCCCAACTTTCATGTCTTTGTCTGTGTAGAGTTCTGGAGCTTCTACAGGCAGTCTGTGAGTCTCCTTCCCCTCAGAGAAGCTCTCAGATGCAACCCCTGTCTCTGCCTCCCTCCCGTGGCTCTTCGCCCCTCCCGATCCAGATATACCCTCATGACTGTCCACGTTTCGTGCCTGTGTCACCGGCTCTATCCCCCCTGGTTTGCGTCCCATCACATCAGGGCCAGTGCCTCCCCCTGCTCCAACATTCTCTGATAGGTCAGTCCAGCTGCCAGTCATGTGTTCTGCCATCCCATAGGACAGTCTGCTGGGATCAGAGGGCCCAGATTGGACACTTGTTGATGTCACACTGACAGGTGTTGCTGGTGTTACACAGGGCTCTCCCTCCATTGGCTCCCCAGCTTGTCCATCACAGCCACTGTCCTGTGAGACGGGTGCGTAGTCGTGGAAGGGCGGGACTGGGGTGCTGTAGACGCAGAGACAGACCCCTACCAATAGGAGGTGATGGAGAGTTGCAGGGAAGAGCATCTTTCCCATCTCTCACCACAAAGTAAACATGGAGACGTAGAGAAGGGTCGCAGTGGCTAGAATGGGGTGGTCAGATGACGGGGGCAGGTATGGAGATGGTATGGCGATTCAGCTGAGGAAAGAATTTCACCACTTATTTATTGCTGAACTCTAACCTAAGATAACTGAGGATTATATTAGCTTTTGTGTAAGCCTTTCCTTTGATGTTGCAGTCTGGCAGTTATGTGGACTTTTGAGCCCTCTCTCCGGTTGTTGTACTTCTACTCCATTCCTCTCCACACACACACACACACCAGTGTTAATTTTGTGACTATTTTATACAGTATTACATTTAGTCTAGTCATTTTGACTAACATATAATTAAGTCTTAATCACATTTTGTCATTTGAATAATGACTTAGTTATTGTCAAAATGACAACAACAGTGGGCCATTTTAGTCAACTAAATGCCCTTTCATTGTAGTCACATCACATTTGTTTTGCGTCATTAACCCTGCAGGAGTATTCAACTCTTACCCTACAAGGTCCAAAGCCTGCCGGATAATTAATTGCGCCCACCTAGTGTCCCAGGTCTAAATCATTCCCTGATTAGATGGGAATAATGAAAAAAGTTGAGTTTGAGGGATAAAGTAGCAAAATGTGCACAAAAATACATAGCCTTGTACTACAACATATTTTTTTTGAATAACATCCTATTCTCTTCCCAACAGCAGAAAAATGACAAACATACAGTATATAAGAATATATAAGAATTATCTGTCCATGTAAATTCTCAAGCACACAGAGAGAGAGGGACATAGAGAGAGAGAAAGTATTGGCAATTATTGGTTGCACATCCGTCACTCGGTCGTGTCATTGCCATTGTCATCCACGTTTCACTGACACCGCAGCCACATTGGTGTCCAACAGTAGAACGGGGGCTAATGACTTTAAATGGGAGCTAATTACTGTTTCGCCCAGTGATGTGGTCGAGTCACTAATTTTTGAGTCCGAATCGAGTCCCAAGTCCCCTGTGCGCGAGTCCAAGTCCGAGTCACCAATGGTCGGATCACGAGTCCCTATAGCTAAAGTCCGAGTTCCTATGTGTACAGTAGTCCTGATCCAAGTGCTCAAGTCTGAGTCACTTGGTCCACATTAACGCAAAATACATTTTGGTTAGTTCTACAAAACATATTTCTATCTGAACGTTCCAAAACGTTAAGTCCTGCCTAGGTTGTTAGCTATAGCTAGCTAATGAGGTAAAATGACTGAACAAGATGTAGCCTAAACAAATGGTTAATGGTCCGGTCCGCAAGTAGCCTAGTTTTAGAATTGGCCTGCAATATGCTTTATGAATGTAAAATGCGGCCCACCAATACACGATAGAAAGAAAAAAACGTAGCGCCTGGCAATGAAATGCAGTGGAGAAAGTGAGAGGGTTGAACGAGATTACAAATTGAAAGACAGCCTTCTTTTCTATACTCAATGGAGAGAAAAACATAGCTACACTGTTGTTTTACTATTAAACTCAATGCTGCTATTGATTTTAATTTCGTAAGGCAGCTTATGTTTCTTAACCAGGCAAAGGGTAGCTAACGAGAAGGCTGGTGGGTGACTGGTTAGCTATGTGGAAGCAAGAGGGTAATTTGTGCGATGTGTATAAATGAAGGCGGAGCCTGTCTGTCTGTCTGCCCACACTCATTGCTTGCTCCCCCGCAGCTCACCAGCTGATGTGGGCTGTGTGTGCTGGGTATGGTGCATCCTTCCCACTGCTGAACAGAACTGCGTGTGCATCTGTGCTGCTAATATTAAATATGTTATCACTGAAAAGCTCTCAATTTCTCCAAAAACTCTTGTCCAGTCCACTTAGTAGTCAGGTCACAGAGATAATTTTGTCTCGTCTCGTTTTAGTCTACTGAAATTAAAAATAATTTATGTTTAGTTATAGTATTTTCTGGGTCTATTTAGTCAGTTATAGTCTCGGCAATTGCCACTGAAAAACAAGTGTTTGACAAATATTTGTGTCACTATTTCTGTTGACGAAATTAACACTGACACACACACACACACAGTCAGTACATCCTGACACAGCAGACCCTTGCATTGTACTTTTAAAATAACTATAAATAGCAGGTTATCTCCAGAATGACTCAGTCCTGTTCAGTTGGACTTTGCAGGTTAATATTTTTAGATAGATAATAACACGTTTCAGTTAGTGCACTTTCATATAAAATGTACCATACAAATAGATAATACCATTATAATAACCGAAAGAACACATTCAAATATCAAGTGAGGAAGCACAAATACTTTGGTAATCTGCAAGGGGCATTATTCTTGGCAAATGGAGTTGACTTGTAAACAGAGAATTCTGTTCCCATTGGGTTACCTGAAAGACACCCTGCTTCCCTCAGGTTCCCTGTGTTGCTGCAGTGTGTCAGTAGCCTGGTCTCATAGACTAGACGTAACAAAGTAAATGTAAATCCAGTTCAGTCAAATTACTATGATATGTTACGTTTGGTATGGTTACATAAGACAAAAAGTTACTTAAGGCAAAAACTAAAGAAAGGTGGTTGGTCGGAGTGGGCGTGGGCTTATAATCCAAAAGTCTAGCAACAAAAAGGTTGTGTGTCAAATCTCATCACTACCAACTTCAGCATTTTAGACAATTAGCAAATTTTCAATTAGCACAACTTACTACTTTTTAGCTACTTTGCAACTACTTAGCATGTTAGCTAACCTTTCCCCTAACTTTAACCATTTTATCTAACCCATCCCCTAACCGTAACCTTAACCTAACTCCTAACCCTAAGTTTAACACTAAGCCTTAACCCCAACCCCTAGTTTAGCTAATGTTAGCCACCTAGCATATTCCTAACATATCATACGACTTGTAATTTGTAACATATACTAAATGGATTACAGCCATCCAAAAATGAATACATACCATACAAAACATAACATATCATACTAAATGGAGTGTCTGGTTTAGGTACACAATAATACAAAAGGCTCTGAGAGCATGTTGGTGTCAGACGTCAGACAGGCGTTTCACAGACATCAACGTCAAAACCTGACACACACACACACATTTTACATTTTAGTAGCATGTGTGCTTATCCAGAGCGACTTCCAGTTAGTGCATTGTACACACAAACATACACACACGCACCTTCTTACTCTAACAAACACTACCGACCCCAGCTGACCATCGCTAATCAATGTACACATGAGCCAAGAGAGCCGCCTGCTGCTTGACACCCACAATACCAGTTATGAACCAATTATGAGGATTAAAATAGACCTCCATCCGGTAAACAAACATCATCATCCAGACCCACACCACGCCACGCCGCTGTGGCGCAGGCATAAACCGCTTTAGTGTACAGATTCAATGCCAAGAGATCGAAGTAGCCTAGTCTTCTAGTGCATTCAAATCCGTGTATTCATATGTGCGTGTGTGACTATGCCACAGGCTACAGTAGAGACGGCGCTTCTCATCTTAGAAGCCTATCATGAATCATATTGTTCTATCAATATATCATGTTTTACATTTTAAACAAATGGGTTATGTTAGATGAAAAGGAATTTTAAAAAGATGCACTGAATAATGCATTGTCCTTACCTGCCGGAGTCGTAGACGGGAATGATGTTCACCTCATTGCACAGGGCGGTATATATTTCTCCCCAGCCTTTCCTTTAAATAACGGGTGTATATTACAACTGTACCAATATCATATCAATAAGCTGCCAATAGCGATCCGGAAGCAAGCTTAAGGAATAGCCTAGTCTTTATTAATGTGCTGATCACACAATGTAGGCTACGCTTCGGAGTGCGTGTGCATGCGCGCGCCTCAACTGGCAGAGTGCCTAGATCTGCTCTGTGATTGAGCGCGTGTAGAGATATGATTTATGAAGAACATTCAGTAATATTTTATGTCCAATGCGTTGCATAACAGGCCATTGTTTTAGTGTGGGGAAATGTTTTCAAATTCTATTTGAACCTCAGATTTTGTTTTTCCCGAGGCGGTGCTGAATGGACAGCTCCAAACGCCGAATTTCTCTCCTTTCATCCTTTCATGTCTACTCTTCAACGATCTATAAGAACATGAAATTGATTGCATAAAATATTGCCCAAACAATTTCATGTTCTTTATAGATCGTTCAAATTGTCAGTCCATATCTGGTGTGTAAAAATGACTTCTATAAATGTTTGGATATGACTAGTATAGACCGTGATGTATTTTTATTTTGCGTTTGATTTATAACATACAAGTATAATTGCATAAACTATTTTACAGCAGGGGCAAACTATTTTTAATCAGGCGAGTTCCCCAGACGTTATTCCTCAAACTGAAAGAAAGGACCCTGCCAAACCCAGCAGGAAATCATTTATTTGCGTTTGCATGTTGTATATTGGAAACGATTAAGTAAATATAAAATATAAAATGCCCTTGTTTGAAGGGTTGGGGAGTGGAGGGGAAAAAACTGCAGTCGTCATTGATTTAGGAGCAGCCTACACAAAGTAAGTATTTAGCTAGCTAGATATGTCGTTAGCTAGCAGAGCTAACGTTTACATGCTAACAACATTGGCCATTACCAGTCGCACATGTTAAGTACTGAACATCAGAGATTTAAGCAAATATAAACCGACTATCCTATGTTTAAAGCACGTTATAGTTGGTCAAAATGTGTTAAATATGTGTTTTTCTGAAAAAGGGCTAGCGATATTAACGAAAGCTAACGAAGGCTAATGTTAGCTAGCTAGAAATGTAAGGAACAGCAGCAGGCTAGTGCCTGGTCTGGGGAAGATCATATGAGAATCAGACACACTAAGGCCCTTTACTCATTAAATATACATTCATTGGCATTGAGTACTGTCTGACAAGTGTCAATGATTTCACTCATCACAAACTACATGGTTTTGTATGATGATGCAGGTGTGGCTTTGCTGGAGAAACGGGGCCCAGGTTCATCATTCCTAGTGAGATACAGAAACCGGGACAACAGCAGGTGAGTGAGTTAGTGAGCGAATTAATGAATGACAAGTGCTCTTTAACTTATGGACAGGCATTATTGAAATCGACTGTCTCTTCTCTCTGTGTGTGTGTGTGTGTGTGTGTGAGAGAGAAATAATGACTAGTGCTCTTTAAAGTGGAACTGACAGCGTTTTAACTACTTTTCAGATATGAAACAAACAGACAATCATAATATCAGTAAAATATATCAAATTCCCAGATTATGCTACAAAACCAACTTTATAAAAGGTTTTTCCATGACGAACACTAAGGCATTGTTGGCAGAATAGATTAGATGGACGCAGTTCAGTGCATGATTAATATAATTCACCAATACATTACTTGGTGGTCCAAAGGTTATCAGGTTGTAAATCCCAGCTGGCCTTGTACATTGTTTGCTGCCTCCACCCGGGGTGCACTGATTCTGTTTCAATTACTCAATATTTTTGACAAAAATGGGCATATGTAACTAAGACTGGGAATGTCAATACAATCAAACTAGCAATGGCAATGATCAGTATAATGGCAAAGTCAGTCATAATGTGCTAATAGGCTAGGGTATCTATTTATGTAGCAAGATAAAAACACGGAGCATCCCGTTAGCTAGCTAGCTTGCTGCTAGGAGGATAACATGTCATTGGAGGGGTGGGTGAGTGACTTCTCCCACTCATTGTTTTTCGGTGGCTATACACAGCTAGAGATGCAGGTGTCATTTTGTTAGCTAGCAAGAACCTGAACGACTGTATTATACAGTTAGCATATCTCTTGCGTTCACAAATTCACTCTGGCTAGCTACTCCAATTTCAGAGCACTCTCACCTGTGTGCCAGAGTGCAGAATAACTGTTTAATTTACAAATATGCAACATCTGCTGAGTCACGAACGCTCTAGATTTAGTATTTTTTAGGGTCCCCATAGTTGATACTTTTGCAACAGCTAACTCTTCCTGTGGTCCACATGAAACATGACATAATACATAGTAGGGAACATTATTAGTCAAAATACATACATTTAAAATGTTACATAGCCTACATATCAGTACATACACACAATATCTAGGTCTAATGCATAGTACAGTGCAAATTACAATACAATGTATATATAAAATGGATGTGTCTCTTCACAGTCCCCTTTGTGCAGTAAGGTGTTATTTTATCTGTTTTTTTAAACTGGTTTTATTGCTAATATATATATTTCTTTTTTCCGCCACATTTTCATACAGTACATTTATATTTTCCAATGGGGCTATACATTTGGGTGAGTTTTTTTTCCTCACCTGAGTAGCCTCATTTCACTGCCAAAAAGAAAATTAAACCATCTAGTGTTCAGCGAAATAACAACAATGTCAAATACAGGTAGCCTAGTCAAATAATTAACATCCAATCACCTCAACCGTTACTCCCTCGCGGTAATTCCACTAACGGTCCATATGTAGCCAAAAGTAGCTGCTGCTCATTCAAAATGGATAAATGTTGTTGTTTTTTAAAATTTAAGTACTGCTATTACCAGCAGTACTGCACCTGTCGACGACACAAATTGTTCTGCTTCCACGAGCACATCCAATGCTAGCATCAGTAATTCTATATTTGTTGTTAGCCCAGCTAGCATGGACACTGACAGTTGTGAATCTGATGCAGCCGAAGAGCTACTGCCCCCTTACCTGGGAAAGCAGCAAAATAAAAGACAGGGACATTGGACCATCGAAGAGGCGCAAATATGATGAGAACTATATTGATTGACATTTAGAAACAAAACATGCCAATTTGGAAAATTGGCCACAGGATTTTTTGAGCAAGAATTAAGACGACTTTCGAGTACTAAGACATGTATAAAAGCAACCGATACCATTAATAAGAAGGGGCTAGAAGCGTCTTATATGGTGAGCTACCGAGTGGCTAGGACAGTCAAGTCCCATACTATTGTGGAGGACGTAATTATTCCTGCTGCTGGGGGAAAAGGCCCAAAAAACGAATGCCTTCATCAAACAACACTGTTTCATGACGCATCAGTGACATGGGAGGAGATGTTTTGAAACAATTACTGCTTTGCATACAAGCCAGTGATTTCTATGCGTTACAGCTGGATGAGTCAACAGACGTAGCAGGCCTGGCACAGCTCCTGGTATATGTCTGTTACGTTTATGGGAGGTCAATTAAGGAAGATATCCGCTTCTGCAAACCACTGGAAGTCAGGACAACAGGAGAGGATATTTTTAAAGTACTGGACAGCTTTGTGACACCAGATGGACTTTGGTGGTAAAGATGTGTTGGTGTCTGTACTGATGGCGCAAAAGCCATGACAGGGAGACATAGTGGAGTGGTAACGTGCATGCAAGCAGTTGCTCCCAATGCCACTTGGGTACACTGCAGCATCCACCGAGAGGCTCTTGCTGCCATGGGAATGCCTGACAGCTTGAAAGACGTTTTGGTCACTACAGTGAAAATGGTTAACTTTGTTAAAGCAAGGCCCCTGAACTTGTGTATTTTCTGCACTATGCAATGATGTGGGTAGCGACCATGTAACCCTTTTACAACATACAGAAGTACACTGGTTATCAAGGGGCAAAGTATTGACACATTATTTCTTTTAAATTGAGAGACGAGCTTAAAGTTATCTTTACTGACCATAATTTTCACTTGTCTGACCGCTTGCATGATGACGAATTTCTCACACGACTGGCCTATCTGGGTGATGTTTTTTCTCGCCTGAATGATCTGAATCTAGGATTACAGGGACTCTCCACAACTATATTCAATGTGTGGGACAAAATTGAGGCTATGATTGCGAAGTTGGAGCTCTTCTGTATACATTAAGAAGGACAACACACAGGTCTTTCCATCATTGTATATATTTTTTTTGTGCAAATGAACTCAAGCTTACAGACAATGTCAAATGTGATATAGCGAAGCACCTGAGTTGGGTGCCCAATTACTATTTTATTTATTTTACCTTTATTTAACCAGGTAGGCTAGTTGAGAACAAGTTCTCATTTGCAACTGCGACCTGGCCAAGATAAAGCATAGCAATTCGACACATACAACAACAGAGTTACACATGGGATAAACAAAACATACAGTTAATAATACAGTAGAAATAATAAAACAAAAAGTCTATATACAGTGAGTGCAAATGAGGTAAGATAAGGGAGCTAAGGCAATGAATAGGCCATGGTGGCAAAGTAATTACAATATAGCAATTAAACACTAGAATGGTAGATGTGCAGAAGATGCATGTGCAAGTAGAGATACTGGGGTGCAAAGGAGCAAGATAAATAAATACTCTATGGGGATGAGGTAGATAGATGGGCTGTTTACAGATGGGGCTATGTACAGGTCCAGTGATCTGTGAGCTGCTCTGACAGCTGGTGCTTAAAGCTAGTGAGGGAGATATGAGTCTCCAGCTTCAGTGATTTTTGTAGTTCGTATCAGTCAATGGCAGCAGAGAACTGTAAGGAAAGGCGACCAAACGAGGAATTGGCTTTGGGGGTGACCAGTGAGATATACCTGCTGGAGCACGTGCTATGAGTGGGTGCTGCTATGGTGACCAGTGAGCTGAGATAAGGCGGGGCTTTACCTAACAGAGACTTGTAGATAACCTGGAGCCAGTGGGTTTGGCGACGAGTATGACGCGAGGGCCAACCAACGAGAGCGTACAGGTCGCAGTGGTGGGTAGTGTATGGGGCTTTGGTGACAAAATGGATGGCACTGTGATAGACTGCGTCCAATTTGTTGAGTAGAGTGTTGGAGGCTATTTTATAGATGACATCGCCGAAGTCGAGGCTCGGTAGGATGGTCAGTTTTACGAGGGTATGTTTGGCAGCATGAATGAAGGATGCTTTGTTGCGATATAGGAAGCCGATTCTAGATTTAATTTTGGATTGGAGATGCTTAATGTGAGTCTGGAAGGAGAGTTTACAGTCTAACCAGACACCTTGGTATTTGTAGTTGTCCATGTATTCTAAGTCAGAATAGTGATGCTGGACGGGCGGGCAGGTGCGGGCAGTGATCGATTGAATAGCATGAATTTAGTTTTACTTGCATTTAAGAGCAGTTGGAGGCCACGGAAGGAGAGTTGTATGGCATTGAAGCTTGTCTAGAGGTTAGTTAACACAGTGTCCAAAGAGGGGCAAGAAGTATACAGAATGGTGTCGTCTGCATAGAGGTGGATCAGAGAATCATCAGCAGCAAGAGCGACATCATTGATGTATACAGAGAAGCGTGTCGGCCTGAGAATTGAAACCTGTGGCACCCCCATAGAGACTGCCAGAGGTCCGGAGAAACAGGCCCTCCGATTTGACACACTGAACTCAATCAGAGAAGTAGTTGGTAAACCACGCAAGGCAATCTTTTGAGAAACCAAGGCTGTCGTGTCTGCCAATAAGAATGTGGTGATTGACAGAGTCGAAAGCCTTGGCCAGGTTGATGAATATGGCTGCACAGTAGTGTCTCTTATCGATGGCGGTTATGATATCGTTTAGGACCTTGAGTGTGGCTGAGGTGCACCCATGACCAGCTCTGAAACCAGATTGCATAGTGGAGAAGGTACGGTGGGATTCGAAATGGTCGGTAATCTGTTTGTTGACTTGGCTTTCGAAGACCTTAGAAAGACAGGGTAGGATAGATATAAGTCTGTAGCAGTTTGGGTCTAGAGTGTCACCCCCTTTGAAGAGGGGGATGACCGCGGCAGCTTTCCAATCTTTGGGAATCTCAGACGATACGAAAGAGAGGTTGAACAGGCTAGTAATAGGGGTTCCAACAATTTCGGCAGATCATTTTAGAAAGAGAGGATCCAGATTGTCTAGCCCGGCTGATTTGTAGGGGTCCAGATTTTGCAGCTCTTTCAGAACATCAGTTGACCGGGATAGGGGTAGGGGTAGCAAGGTGGCCAGCCAGGTGGAAAGCATGGCCAGCCGTAGAGAAATGCTTATTGAAATTCTCAATTATAGTGGATTTATCAGTGGTAACAGTGTTTCCTAGCCTCAGAGCAGTGGGCAGCTGGGAGTAGGTGCTCTTATTCTCCATGGACTTTACAGTGTCCCAGAACTTTTTTGAGTTTGTACTACAGGATGCAAATTTTTGTTTGAAAAAGCTAGCTTTACTTTTCCTAACTGCCTGTGTATATTTGTTCCTAACTTCCCTGAAAAGTTGCATATCACGGGGGCTATTCGATGCTAATGCAGAATGCCACAGGATGTTTTTGTGCTGTTCCAGGGCAGACAGGTCTGGAGTGAACCAAGGACTATATCTATTCCTAGTAAAAAAAAATTGAATGGGGCATGCTTATTTAAGATGGTGAGGAAGGCACTTTTAAAGAATAACCAGGCATCCTCTACTGACGAGATGAGGTCAATGTCATTCCAGGATACCCCAGCAAGGTCGATTTAGAAAGGCCTGCTCGCAGAAGTGTTTTAGGGAGCATTTGACAGTTATGAGGGGTGGTCGTTTGATCACAGACCCATTACGGATGCAGGCAATGAGGCAGTGATCGCTGAGATCTTGATTGAAAACAGCAGAGGTGTATTTGGAGGGCGTGTTAGTTAGGATGATCTCTATGTGGGTGCCCGTGTTTATGGATTTAGGGTTGTACCTGGTAGGTTCATTGATAATTTGTGTGAGATTGAGGGCATCAAGCTTAGATTGTAGGATGTCCGGGGTGTTAAGCATGTCCCAGTTTAGGTCACCTAGTAGCACGAGCACAGAAGACAGATGGGGGGCAATCAATTCACATATGGTGTCGAGGCACAGCTGGGGGCAGAGGGTTGTCCATAGCAAGCGGCAATGGTGAGAGACTTGTTTCTGGAAAGGTGAATTTTTAGAATTAGAAGCTCGAATTGTTTGGATACAGACCTGGATAGTAAGACAGAACTCTGCAGGCTGTCTTTGCAGTAGATTGCAACACCGCCCCCTTTGGCAGCTCTATCTTGGCGAAAAATGTTATAGTTAGGGATGGACATTTCAGGGTTTTTGGTGGTTTTCCTATGCCAGGATTCAGACACGGCTAAGACATCCGGGTTGGCAGAGTGTGCTAAAGCAGTGAGTAAAACAAACTTAGGGAGTAGGCTTCTAATGTTAACATGCATGAAACCAAGGCTTTTGCGGTTACAGAAGTCAACAAATGAGAGCACCTGGGGAGTGGGAGTGGAGCGAGGCACTGCAGGACCTGGATTAACCGCTACATCACCAGAGGAGAAGTAGGATAAGGGTACGGCTAAAGGCTATACGAACTGGCCGTCTAGCACGTTTGGAACAGAGAGTAAAAGGAGCAGGTTTCTGGGCACGATAGCATAGATTCAAGGCTTAGTGTACAGACAAAGGTAAGGTAGGATGTGAGTACATTGGAGGTGAACCTAGGCATTGAGTAATGATGAGAGAGATATAGTCTCTAGAGACGTTTAAACCAGGTGATGTCATCGGAGGAGGAACAACATGGTTGGTTAAGGCATATTGAGCAGGGCTAGAGGCTCTACAGTGAAATAAGACAGTAATCCCTAACCAAGACAGTAATGGACGATGCATATTGATATTAGAGAGAGGCATGCGTAGCCAAGTGATCATATGGGTCCAGTGACTGGTTGGGCTGGCTGGGGACACGGCGATTCAGGCAGTTAGCAGGCCGGGGCTAACATGCTATCAGTTAGTAGTCCAGGACTAACAAGCTAGCAGTTGCCAGACCGGGGCTAGCAAGCTAGCAGTTAGCAGACCAAGGCTAGCAAGTTAGCAGAATGGCCTTTGGGGGACGTTGTGATGGAGGTAAGTCTGTTTTTGCCTCTTCGTGCGGTGACGTTGATAGACCAGTCGTGGATTAGTGCTTGCTCCGGGATGGAAACGCTAGCCAGGAGTAGTCACCCGGGATTGAGGTTAGCTAGTTGCAAAGATCCAGATGAAAATGTTCAGAGTTTGAAGTAGAAATCCGGGGATATGGAGAGAAAAAAATAGGCCCGTTATGCTCTGGTTTGAGTCACGTTGTATGAACTGGTGAGAGCTTTCTGAGTTAAAGGTTAGCTGATGACCGCTAGCAGTGGTTTGCTGACTGATAGCTGGTAGCTAGTTAGCTGGCTAGCTTCAGTTGAGAGATTCCAGATCCGAAGTAAATAGAAATACTTCAGAAAAAAAACAGATCCATGCCACATTGGGTGACGCGGGTTGCAGGAGAGTATTTAGAAGTTGAGGTTTAGGAAAATATTTTTAAAAGATATGCGAAGAAAAAGATATACACAAGGGACACGACAGGACAAAGACATCTGACTGCTACGCCATCTTGGAATGAGCCAGGTACTTTCCAGAAACGGATGACACAAACAACTGGATTCGTTATCCCTATCATGCCCTGCCTCCAGTCCACTTATTGATATCTGAACAAGAGACCCTCATCAAAATTGCAACAAGTGGTTCTGTGAAAATTGAATTTAATCAGAAGCCACTGCCAGATTTCTGGATTGGGCTGCGATTAGAGTATCCTGCCTTGGCAAGTCGGCTGTTAAGACACTGATGCCCTTTGCAACCATGTACCTATATGAGAGTGGATTCTCAGCCCTCATAAGCATGAAAACTAAATACATGCACAGACTGTGTGTGGAAAATGATTTAAGACAGAGACTCTCTCCAATACAACCCAACATTGCAGAGTTATGTGCATCATTTCAAGCACACCCTTCTCATTAATCTGTGGTGAATTATTCACAATTTTTGATGAACAAATAAGGTTTTATATGTAGGCTGGATAAATATAGAGCAAAATTATTGATTATTATTATTTGTGCCCTGGTCCTATAAGAGCTCTTTGTCATTTCCCACGAGCCGGGTTGTGACAAACGGGACTATAAAAGGTTTGGAAACCACTGTTCTAGACCAACTGCAATTGACCTATGTCCTACTTTGCCTCACATGACCACACAGCTGGGCAGTAGTCCAGTTACGACAAAGCTAGATCCTGTAGGACCTGTCTGGTCGACTGAGCAACGCCCTATCATGGACAGACCTCTTCCCGTTTTAGCAACCATTTGAGTCACCATTTGATGTTTTTACCATGACAGCTTGCTATCTAGGGTTACACCCAGTAGTTTAGTCTCCTCAACTTGCTCAATAGCCACAAGGCTAAACAAGATTTAGCGTTGAGCGAGTGATTTGTCACAAAAATGATGCTTTTAGTTAAAATATTTAGCACCAGCATATTGCTAGTTACCCATTCTAAAACTGACTGGAACTCTGTTAAGTGTCTCAGTTATTTATTTTACTTTTGCAGCCAATGCGTATACTGTTGAGTCGTCAGCGTACATAGACATACAGGCTTTATTCAAGGTCAATGGAAGGTCATTTGAAAAAACAGAAAACAATAATGGTCCTATCCGGCTGCCCTGCGGTACACACATTCAACTGAATTTGCATGAGAGGCTTCCGTTCACGAAAACCCCTCTGTATTCTATTAGATAGGTAACTCTCAATCCATAATAAGTTAGAGGATCCAAATCCATAACAGCAACAAAAAAAAGTCAGCAATCGGTTATTATCAATGACATCAAAAGCTGCACTGTAGTCTAACAAAACAGCTCCCACAACATTCTTACTATCAATTTCTTTCAGGAAATCAGTAATTTGTGCCAGTTCCATTAACCATTAAAGGGTGCTCTGCTATTCAAGGGCACACACTTATTTTAGGCTTAAATTGAAGATGTGGCAAACAGGAGTCCCAATGTATTCCGCTACCAACCTCAGCAATTTACCATCCAGGTTGTCGGTACCAGGTGGTTTGTCCTTATTTATATATAGCAACAATTTTTCACCTCTTCCACACCCACATTGTGGAACTCCAAACTACAGTGCTTGTCTTTCATTATTTGGTCCATTATGCATGAAATGAAGGCTCAGCATTTGTTGTTTGAATGTCATACCTAAGTCCACTAATATTGTCAACAAAAAAGTTATTAAAGTGATTAAAGGGTTTTGTTATGAACAAGCCATCTGCTTGTGCTTCTACACCTGCATTGCTTGCTGTTTGGGGTTTTAGGCTGGGTTTCTGTACAGCACTTTGAGATATCAGCTGATGTACGAAGGGCTATATAAATACATTTGATTTGATCTGCCTCAATGCAGGATGCAGTTGTGTTTGCTTTTTTTGCCTAGAATTTCATTTACAGTACACCAGAGCTTCTTACTATCATACTTTATATCATTTATCTGTGTTCTATAGTATAGTTTCTTTTTGTTTAATTTAGTTACGTGATTTCTCAATTTACTGTATGTTTTCAAGTCTGCTGTGTTGTCAGACTTATCTGCTATTCCCTTTGCCTCATCCCTCTCTGCCATACAGTTTTTCAATTCATCATCTATCCATGGGGATTTGGCAGTTCTAACAGTCAGTTTGTTGATGGGAGCCTATCAGTAACCAGAAGAAGCAGTTTCATAAATTCTTCAAGTGCAGTGTCCAGATGTTCCTCATTACACAAATCAGACCAACAAATATATTTCACATCTTCCACATAGGAATCATTGAAAATCCTCTTGTATGATTGTTTATACACAATTTTAGGTCTCGTCTTTGGAACATAGTTTTTTGTAGATATGGCTATTATATTATGATCACTACATCCGATGGGTGTGGATACAACTTTAGAGCAGATTTCTGCAACATTAGTAAAGACCTGATCAATGCACATGGATGATTTAGGTAGGTTGACTGACTTGAACCAGATTGCAGTCTGGTTAGCGATTGGAGATTATTTTTGAGTGGACAGCTTGATGACAACCAGTCAATATTTAGGACACCCAGAAAATATACCTCTCTTATGATATCACAAACATTATCCAACATTTCACACACCAAGTCCAAATACTGACTTGTAGCACTTGGTGGTCTATAGCAACTTCCTACGAGAATAGGCTTTAGGTGAGGCACATGAACCTGTTGCCATATTGTTTCCACATCATCTGACATGAGATCCTCTCTCAGCCTAACATAACACTCTCATCAGCTCTGCTAGGGCGGGTAAAATGGTCAGTGTGGCGTTCTCTCATTTGTGTCTGGAAGTAGCTAGCTAGCCAACTTTAGCCAATTAACTTGTGTGCTTGGTTGGGACAAGGCAGCTGCAGAAGGACGAGTAGGCTGCAATTCCCCATCGTTTATCAGTGCAATTTTCACGGCCAACTAGCAGTAAAAGTTGAGAGGGTTTATTTAATGTGCCTTCGTTAGATTTTAGCTCATCTTGCTCTGGCTAGCATTAGTTGTTGGTGTGCATAACTGAGGGAGAGAGAGCCTACCTTTTTCATGGTTGTTTGATCAATAGGACTGTAAAGTTCCAAATGTAATAGAACTCCTGTGGTATTTACATACTTGCAGAAAACCATTCGGGTGCATTGTGGCTTTTGGCGAATGCATTCTACTGATCTGAAGTCGCGCTGTTAGAACTGCCTGCAAACATCCAGTTCAAAGTGAATGATGGCAGGCTTGTGTGGCAAAGGACTTTTGCGTAAAGGCCTACTGTACCTTTGATTGCCTATGGTGCACCAGTCTGCGTAGAGTCTGGTCCTGGACGAGACGGATGTTTAATGTAGTGCAGGGTCTATTAATTGTCCAAACGCATGGCTGCTTTCACAAATGCCTTATACATCATTCCCAAAACGAGCATATCTAATCCGTCGCTTGTCAGAATCTTACAAAAAACAAACATTTTTAAAGGTGTCATGCTGCCTTGAATGACAGATTTTAATAAGATTTAATGTTGCTAAAATGCTGTCAGTTCCATTTTAACTTTGGACAGGCAGTATGGTCCAGAATATGTGAGCGGAGCAGAGCGATCCCAATTTGATTGGAGCGCGGTGCAAGATTCCCAAAAGCTGATCATCGCTCCAATTTTGCCCCAGTAGCGCTCACTTCACTAGCTCATGCCATGCCCAGCCCAGCATGCATTTTTTGTCTACTTCTGTGCTACTGTAGATAACTGTCATTATAGCAAATTATTAATAAACAAAAAATCTTGGTTTGGTTCATTTTTGTTCTGTTATCTGTATACAAGAGGCCATCATTGATTTTGATCCCAATAGGCCTGGAATATTCCCACGTTCAAGGAGCTCTCTGTTTTGATTGGATTATTTTGCCTAAAAACCTTTAGGCCTGCCTATAGACAAATAAAAATAAGTCTGCATCTCTACCTGGCAAGAGTGGCCAAAGGGGTGTTTAGCATCCCCAGTGGCTTTGCCAGTGTAGAGAGGATATTCTCCGCTGCTGGCCTGCTCTCCAAGCACCATTGCATGAACCTGAAGCCACAGACTGGACAAACTCTGTCACATCTGCCCACGCTCCCCCTTTCTTGCGCTCGAGGTCGCCAGGCTGCTAATCATTACGCACACCTCCTGTCACCATCGTTGCGCGCATCAGTGCTGCCTGTGGGTAAAACAACCCATGGTTACCTTGATTACCCCATTGGCTCATAGCAAAAACTTGACATTTTTCAAACAATTTCTTATTGTCTGCTTGTTTAAGTCCATTACAAAACTACATTAAAGAAAAGTACAACATGTCTAAAGATTTCTTGGTGGCAGGCAATGTTGAAAAGTATTCTCACTACTACACAACCTAATATTGTAGGGCTTCCCTCATGCCTCTTTTCATGTAGATTAGCCACTTGAACGTTAGCTAGCTACCAATCAGAACATCATTAAGATAGCCAAGACCAACAACCCAAACAAACCGACTATAATGCTACAAGTAGTGAGTGGAATTAGTTGAATGTCTTACCTGTGATTAAATGTTTGCACACACATAACTGTGTGTAGCCTACTTGGACACCGGGTCCCCATAATTTCGCACTCTTACACAGAAGCTACAGGGCGCTTCTTGCAGGCTCCATTTCCCTACATGGGAGCATTGTGAACCGTAGGTTGGGATTTTTGACCAGGTTACATATACAGCGCCTTCGGAAAGTATTCAGACCACTTTACTTTTTCCACATTTTGTTACGTTATAGCCTTATTCTAAAATGTATTCAATTGTTTATTTTCCTCAATCAATCATCCATAATGACAAAGGAAAACGTTTTTAGAAATGATTGCTAATTTGGTTCAAGTCCGGGCTCTGGCTGGGCCACTCAAGGACATTCGAAGACTTGTCCCGAAGCCACTCCTGTGTTGTCTTGGCTGTGTGCTTAGGATCGTTGTCCTGTTGGAACTGTCGCCTCCAGTCTGAGGTCCTGAGCGCTCAGGAGCAGGTTTTCATCAAGGATCTCTCTGTACTTTGCTCTGTTAATCTTTTCCTCGATTCTGACTTGTCTCCCAGTCCCTGCCACTGAAAAACATCCCCACAGCAGGATGCTGCAACCACCATGCTTCACTGTAGGGATAGTGCCAGGTTTCCTCGAGATGTGATGCTTGGCATTCATGCCAAAGAATTTGTTGGTTTCGTATGGGCAGAGTCTTTAGGTGCCTTTTGGCAAACTCCAAGCAGGCTGTCATGTGCCTTTTACTGACTAGTGGCTTCCGTCTGGCCACTCAACCACAAAGGCCTGATTGGTGGAGTTCTGCAGAGATGGTTGTCCTTCAGGAAGGTTCTCCCATCTCCACAGAGGAACTCTAGAACGCTGTCAGGGTTCTTCGTCACCTCCCTAAGGCCCTTCTCGCTCGATTGCTCAGTTTGGCTCTAGGAAGAGTCTTAGTGGTTCCTATTTTCTTTCATATAAGAATGATGGAGGCCACTGTGTTCTTGAGGACCTTCAATGCTGCAGACTTATTTGGTACCCTTCCCCAGGTCTGTGCCTCAACACAATCCTGTCGCGAAGCTCTACGGACAATTCCTTCAACCTTATGGCTTGGTTTCTGCTCTGACATGCACTGTCAACTGTGGGACCTAATATAGACAGGTGTGTGTCCCTTTTCAAATCATGTCCAATCAATTGAATTTACCACAGGTGGACACCATGTTGTAGAAACATCTCAAGGATAATCAATGGAAACAGGATGCACCTGAGCTCAATTTCAAGTCTCATAGCAAATGGTGTGAATACTGATGTAAATAAGGTATTTCAGTTTTTTTATACATTTGCAAACATTTCTAAAAACCTGTTCTTCGCTTTGTCATTATGGTGTATTGTGTGTAGATTGATGAATTCATTTGATTTGATCCATTTTATAATAAGGCTGAAACGTAACAAAATGTGGGAAAAGTCTGAATGCTTTCCGAAGGCACTGAACAACACAGCAGCTTTTCGGCATGTTTTGTTATTTCTGTATAATAAAATAATTGACAAAGTTGGCTCTTTTACAATGGGGGTCAATGGGAAAGAATAATATTTTTTCCCCCAATTTGTGCTCGTGGTTGAGGGGAATTCCTTCATATGACATGAATACCGACTCAAAGTATTGAAATGGACAGCCTCATCATTTCTGTCGGTGTGTCTTTTCTCACAGTCTATCAAAGTGGTTCAGTACAACATCAACACAGAGGAACTCTACTCCAACCTCAAGGAGTTCATCCACACGCTCTACTTCAGGTAAGGAGCTTTTGACAAAGCTAGTAGTGTGTGTAATGACTGACACATCAGTGGCAATAACATTAAAGCAACCATGGGAGTCAGCCATTTTGGAGATGCACCCCAGGCCATAATACAATTAATGATTGAATGTCTGTCTACTACCTTTCTGTCTTGCCCAGGCATCTGCTGGTGAACCCCCGTGACAGGAGAGTGCTGATCATCGAGTCCATCCTCTGTCCCTCCCACTTCAGAGAAACCCTCACCAAAGTCTTCTTCAAACAGTTTGAGGTACTGAGACCAGCTGGACCAATGGTCTATGTCTATGGGTGCATTTACACATGCAGCCCAATTCTGATCTCTTTTTTTCCACTAATTGTTATTTTGACCAATTAGATCAGCTCTGAAAAATGTCTGATGTGAAAAGATATAATGTGATTGGTCAAAACCAATTATTGGAAAAAATATCAGAAATGGGTTGCCTTTGTAAACTCAGTCTCTTATGTGTAGAACTACTTTACCTGGTACAAAAATGCTATCCCCTTCTCCTAACCCAAACTGGATGGGTGTAAGCTAAATGGTGAATGCAATGCTCCCCTAAGCCAATAGGGAGGCTAGATGGAGCCATCTCCATAGTGCTCACACCTGACAGTAGTTGGAACACAAAGGGGCATGGATTTTATATTTTTCAGATCAGGCAATGGATGTTTAGGAGGATGCCTCTGTGTTTCCCAGGTGCCCTCAGTGCTGTTTGCTCCCAGTCACCTCATGTCCATCATGTCTCTGGGCATCAACTCAGGCCTGGTGATGGACTGTGGCTACACTGAGACACTGGTGCTGCCTGTGTATGAGTGCATCCCCATCCTGTCAGCCTGGGAAGCCCTGCCTTTGGGTGGCAAGGCCATTCATAAGTAAGTCGTGTGCATGTGTTTGAGATGGTGTAATTATGTAAAGATGTTGCCGTGTGTGCTACTTTACTTGTGTCACGTACTGAACTTCAGGGAAACAACCTTTTGTTCACCTCTTGAGAGCTGTGTGTTTCAAGCCCCAGTTTCTTGACTACTGACAGAATCAAGTGTATCAATGTGTGTGCTTTCAGGGGGTACTTGCCCCCTTTGTTCTAAGTGGCTGTGTGTGCTTTCAGGCGGTACTTGCCCCCTTTGTTCTAAGTGGCTGTGTGTGCTTTCAGGGGGTACTTGCCCCCTTTGTTCTAAGTGGCTGTGTGTGCTTTCAGGGGGTACTTGCCCCCTTTGTTCTAAGTGTCTGTGTGTGTTCTAACCCTCAGGGAGTTGGATGTGCTCCTGGTGGAACAGTGTACAGTAGACTCAGACTCCAGTACTGGACAGAGTCTACCTACAGTCATTGGTAAGACCCCGACATCAGAAACCTACTTGTCAAAAACATAAGTCACTTACCGTACAACTCAAGCAGTGCTTTGTCATTGTATAAACTGTCTCAGCTGTCCCATGGATCCTCTTGTTTTCTTGCTGTGGCTATATCATGCTTTGTGAATAGCTGTTGTTGGCATTCTTGTTAATTGATTTTCCTAATTAGCTTCATAATGATGCTGGTGTTCTATTGTTATATGTAGAGGAAGGAAGGAATTTATAATTGCTCTCTCTGGGTGAATCAATCATGCAACATTTTGTATTCAGAAGTCGTTGCTATAGCCTGATGTGAAAGGAAGGACCTGCTCTGTCTTTTTTAAAATTATATATGTATGTATATATATATATATATATATATATGTATATATACACACGCACGCACATGGCCTATTTGAGTTATTTTTCTCCTTGTGTACTGTATCCTGGAAGTACTGTTCTTTTCTGATCCGAGAGTGAATTCCTATGTAGAGCAGCAGTAGCTCACTAGCTAGCTGATGCAGGGCTAGGCAGGCCTGATGGGCATAAATCATTTAAACAGGCATATTATAGACCATCTCTCTCTCTGCACTACTGAACCACACCACTACAGTACCACGGCACAACTGAATGCACTATTACAGTCAATTGACTGATGTAGCCCATGTAATTATTGGCATGAGACTGTTGTGAATGCAAACACTCAACTGTAGCAAACGTATTCAAGGGAAGCAAAGAAAAGTATGTATTAAAATTGGGACAAGTAAACTGCTCTGAACTTATCAAGACTTGATATAATCTACTTTCTTCACTTTCTCCATACTTCCTCAACCAATGAGTGCACCTCTGGTGTCCTCTCCTTGTCTCGGACACACACCATTTGACTACAATGAGACACAATCATTTATTACAGTAATAGAACCATTGACGTGAAAGGAAGGGCTCTATGTGAGGGAGGATAAGTGGGTCATTGGTAAATAGATCTCACTTTTCATCCTGTATTTTGTTCCCAGGCTCCATCCCAGAGGAAGTTGTGGAAGATATCAAGGGTATGTTCAAAAGAAACTGAAACCACTTGTTTTTATTGCCTTTATTACAGACAATGCTGGGATTCCAGTTTAGCAGCTAAAGTAAATGGATTTAGCTACAAAAGGCAGCTAAAGCTAATTCATTTTTAAAAAGATATCTTCGCCCCATTCATGTATGTTGGTGGTAGCATACTCTCATAGACCCTCTTGTTTGTGTTGTTTCTTGTCCAGTCAGGACCTGTTTTGTCAGTGACCTAAAGAGAGGCCTGAAGATCCAGGAGGCCAAGTTTAACCTAGAGGGCACGGCTGAGGTCAGTGACCTTTAACCCCCAACTGGGCAGTCGGTCATTTCTATATTTGCATTGTCTGGTATATTCAAGCAGTAGCTATTGCTGTGTTCTTCCAGTAAATGCCATTTGTTAAAGTTAGTTTGGTGAGTATTATAGTCCAGTGCATTTGAGACCCTTGCATCCATGTTCTTCCACCTTATAGCGACCAACACCACCCCCTGATGTTGATTACCCATTGGATGGGGAGAAGATTCTGCATATCAAGGGAACAATCAGGTAGCTGTTTTTTATATATATCTTCTCAACTGAAATGTGATACAATTACAAAACACAGCCAAAGGGTTGTGTTTACTGATGTAATCTGTGTCCATTTCATTCATGTCCAGAACATTTCAAACCTAGATATTTGGTTCTGTGTCTCCTCTTTAATATCTGGGTCACCTTCTTCTATTATTGAATCTGGGTTGTCTCTGCAAGGTTTTCATCATGTCTGTCTGTATGCTCTTCTCAGGGGCGGCTAATGAACCTACAATTGCTCCTTGGGGCCACAAAAACGTTTATCAAATTGAATTGAAATCAAGACTGTCTTTTTGCCAACTTATTGCAGGGACTCTTGATTGATGTGTTGGTTCTGTATTGTAGGGATTCTGAGTGACGTGTGGGTTGTTGTGTTTTGAAGGGACTCGGTGATGGAGATGCTGTTTGAGCAGGACAATGAGGAGAAGAGTGTGGCCACTCTAGTGCTTGACACTCTGGTCAAGGTAACATTCGTTTTCATAATTGAAAAATACCATGTATTAATCTGGGGTTTCTTTCTGCTCAAACCGCAAGAGATGAGATGCTGCCAAAATGGGTACGGAATTCATGTTACTTCGTCAGTAATTACTGGACAATGTTTTGTTCGCAACGACCTTTCATCAGACATCTGCATCTTCTAATTAAAATCGTCAGCTATTTCATAATTCCTTTTTCCATTTTGAAATGACGAACGCATTTCACCAACACGTATGGGGAGAGACTTTAACCCTGTTACTATAGCAACAGTCCCAGCCTCCCGGGACACTCCAGTTCACTGAGGTGAAATCGTCTCGGTTCCTTCTCAATTTGCCTGAAGAACCGATGTTGAATTGCATAGAATTCTACTTTGGGCAGAAACTAGCATTTGTATCAGGAAAGTTTCCTCTCACGACCTCTACAAGCCAGAATGCTGAATAAAATGATACTTTACTGGTTGTCTGTGTAGTTGGTCCTTTTGCAGGTAGGAATGTGAGACAAAATATCCACAGAGTGTAGTAAGCTTGTAAACAGTCCACTTCTCTACCGTGTAGGGTCAGTCAATGAGATTTCTCTCCTGAGAGACCAGCACTGTGGACGAATAGGTTTCTGTGGATGAACAGGTTTCGTCCCACCCAGTCCTTAAGGAGTTTTTTCTTGCCTCTGTCGCCTCTGCTTGGCACCGGTTGCTGTGAACCACTTAACAAGTACAACTGATTTAGTAAATGAAACAAATCTGAATGACTGATACATTTCTTCTGATCACATGTTTTTTTTTTTTTGGTCTTATTAAATCCTTATTTCTGTCCCATAGACAGTCTTAAGCAGCTTGGGAGTTTAAGCCCAGTTTACTGTTAATCTTGTGAAAAGTACATTTGAGAAAATACGAAAGATTGATACATACTGATGTGTTTCTATCTGATGAACCCCCTCAGTGTCCCATTGACACTCGTAAGGCGCTATCTGAAAACCTGGTCATTATCGGGGGCACGGCCATGCTGCCTGGCTTCCTGCACCGGCTCCTGGCTGAGATACGCCTCCTGGTGGACAAACCCAAGTATCGTGACGCCCTGGCCACCAAGAGCTTCAGGCTGCACAGTCCTCCAGCCAAACCCAACTGCACTTCATGGCTCGGAGGTGAGAGACAGAGTAGTCTGATAACCAACCTTGTCCTTGGACTCTATGGATCAGTTGGGGGTGGTAATGCAGGGAGGTATAAACCAGCTTTGAATAACACTGTGTCTCCTGCTTTCCTCTCCCTGTTTAGGAGCGATCTTTGGAGCACTGCAAGACATCCTGGGTAGTCGTTCTGTGTCGCGCGACTATTACAACCAGACAGGCCGTATCCCCGACTGGTGCTGTCTCAGCTCCCCGCTGCCAGAATCAGTCTATGATGCAGGGAAAACCCCCCCACCACTCATGAAGAGAGCCTTCTCCACAGAGAAATAAACCAGCAGACACTATTGTCTACCCCTGGTCTGCGTCTACAGTGCCACCCTAAACCAAAAATAGTGCACTATATAAGGAAAGTGGTGCCATTTTAGTGGCACCACTAAAACTCACCCCAAACTCACCCCAGACTTGAACATATCAGACATTATGGGTGTGTCTCAATAGTCTATTACGGTTTCCTCTACTCATGCCCTTCCCCTCATCTGTAAGGCGAGAGAGCCACTTTAGACTAGAGATGCACCCAGCATCTCAACCCCCAGATGGCTGTGGATTGTGGGGGTTTTAGTTCAATCAGTCTTTATGTGCCTGTTCTGTAAGACTCCTGCCACACTGTGTTCCAGATTCTGCTCACTCTATTGCTAACTAGATGTTTTGTCTAAGGATTGCACTGGTACAGCAGTCAGCATTTGAATTGAGAGTACTGTGCTGGGGTCAGGGAGAGCAAGTTCTGGGTCCAGATCCTTGTACACAAGGTGGTCTTGAACAGAGTTGCCATGTGTTGACTATCCCCTTGAGGCAGAAGTGTGGATTTGACTCAGTTTTCCAGCTGAACTGAGGCTTGTCATGTTAACACTCTTGAGCTGTATATAGAAACTGTCAGTAAGAAAGTGTACTGCATTTCAACCAGATAAATTGTAGTTCAACCAATTTAAATTGCAGTTTTGATATTTGGCTGTCAAGTTTCTCTTTATGTAGTCCTTGTGAATGCTACCTCCAGGCATTCCTTTTCAGCTAATATGTAGTGTTTTATTTATTTTTTATCTGCCATGTAAAACATTAATATCAGTTTCAATCTCCCCAGAGCTCTTATCCTGTAATGCATCAACTCAAACAGCGCTAAATAAACATTCCTGCTGTTGCATGTTGTCGTTCCTGTCTTGTCTGTTTGTTGTTCTGCCCCGTCTCTCATGAGGCTTATTTCTCACTCTCCAGAGCCTTTAAGTGATGTTTCACACAGATATGCCCACTACTAGAAAGCATACTATAGAGTACACTGGCTGAATAATGTTCACTCCATGAGACAGCAGTCAGGAGGATTGTTTGAATATGGTTTATGGGTATTTCCCAGCACTGTCACTATCAAAGTAATGAACACCAGGCCAAATAGTTACCAGTTGTATCATGCTTATAAGAAATAACAGGCTGAGCAGCACACACAGATCTCTGAAGTAATGTCTTTTCTAACAGTCACTGGCTGCTCTGGTATGGAGTGCCATGAGTCTAACACATGAAATAAAGAAAAAATGCCTGCACACAAATTAATGCTCAAGTTGTTTTATTGTGCAACACTGACAAAGGTCTGTGTCATTTTGGGTTGTAACATGAGCATTGAGAAGTGTGCGGGTATCCTCTTTCATTTTTTTTAAACCAGTACCTGCAAATCATTTAATGTGTGTACACTGTTTAAAACATGAATTATCATCCATTTCTGGCATGAATAAAATACTGCAGTCAGAACTGGAAGAAATTAAATGTGGCTGTATTTGATTCAAGGTCTTCTATATTCCTGGGTCCATATCAACTTTCACACACACATTCCCCAATCCCACAATGACCTGTAATCATACAGCTGAGATCACCATATACCTGTGATTGACTGTATCCTTAAATCAACCCTGACTGAACCTGTATGATCTGGCCTGGTCCCAGTCTAGTGGATTATGGATCCAATATGGACATTGGTAGGTAATTCTGGCTGGTTGGGCAGGTAGGTTTTGAGTACAACATGTATCGCCCACAAGGAGGCGCCATAGTGAAACCAAAGTGTGCCTCGAGGTCACAAATCATATACTGTTTAGGCGGTTGTTACTGTGTGTCTGTCTGGGAACTGGTGTGGCGTCATTACCCAAAATGCAGCTGGGCCCAGAGACTGGGAAATCTGATATAGCTCAGAGTCCAATCCCCAGTTTGACTTAATCTCTTCCTGTACACACACACACCAATTGCAGACACACAAAAAACACCCACCGTCACTGTCTCCCTCACTCTCTTTAGGCTTCCTCGGAGCTATCTCTGTTGGGGTCTCCCCTGCAGCCCCACAGGATCACCTACATATGGAGATGGGTATAGACTGAAGGATAACAGTGTCTAGTCTACCAATCCTGCATACTAACCAAACGGTACTAATCCCCAGAGTAAGTGATTCAACTCCCCAGTGTAAGTGATTCAACTCCCCAGTGTAAGTGATTCAACTCCCCAGTGTAAGTGATTCAACTCCCCAGTGTAAGTGATTCAACTCCCCAGAGTAAGTGTTATGTGAGAAGAGTGAGATGCAAGGGGGAAGAAGAGAGAAAATAATGGAGATCGAGAGCAAGAGAGAGCGAGAGATAAGGAGGGAGGGAAGGATAAAGATAAGGAGGGAGGGAAGGAAGGATAGAGATAAGGAGGGAGGGAAGGAGAGAGGGATAAAGGGAGGGAGGGAGGGATAGAGATGCAGGAAGTAGGGAGGGATAGAGAAA
This sequence comes from Oncorhynchus kisutch, assembly GCF_002021735.2. Lineage (NCBI taxonomy): Eukaryota > Metazoa > Chordata > Actinopteri > Salmoniformes > Salmonidae > Oncorhynchus > Oncorhynchus kisutch. The sequence continues at coordinate 30,198,312 of NC_034194.2, read as the reverse complement.
AGGGGGGAGGGAGGGATAGAGAGAGGGAGGTATGGATAGAGGGAAGGATGGAGGATAGGGAGAAAGAGGGAGGGAATCTTATACGCTGCTCGTCTCTCCTCCAGACACTCACATTCAAAACAAACCTCCCTAATTAGCTCGTTGTCAATCACTCTGGTTTTAATAACAGAAATTATGATTCCACAGAATCACTACCAGTAACTTTATTCACCATCATCAGTGAGAGTTGTTTTTTCAACTAATAACAGGGCTGTACCATTATCATGAATGGAGATGGAAGGTAATCTCTCCTAAGGTGTGAGTAGCATGGCCTATGAGTTGCACAACCCAAGTCGATGTTTTATGTACACTGGCCCGCAGAGTGTTGTCCAGACCGATAGTGCTTGTGTCTATTGCAGGGTTCTACTCATCTTCATCCACTTTAAAGACTAGCTGCTGCCGCAGGGTCAGGAGCACCAGCTCACTTTAACTTGGGTGGTAAAAACATTTGTTCTGAGCCCACTGAGCGCAGACGTCAGTTTAACATCTAGTTTTGAATTAAATTTGGTTGAGTTGTCAACTAATGTGAATTCATGCTCAAAAAAGTCACCATGTCATTGGATTTAGGTTAAAAGTCACCATGTCATTGATTTAGGTTAAAAGTCCCCATGTCATTGATTTAGGTTAAAAGTCACCATGTCATTGGATTTAGGTTAAAAGTCCCCATGTCATTGATTTAGGTTAAAAGTCCCCATGTCATTGATTTAGGTTAAAAGTTGGGTAAAAAAAGCCTTTACGTTGATGACTTTTTTCAAATTCAATCAGTTTCCATGTTGATTAAACATCATCACATAGATTTTGGGGGTTAAAATGACAGAAAAACATGGATTGAGACAGTTTTTGCCCAGTGGGAGAATACTGTATTGGTAGTGGATGTAAGGGGTGCTTTCCTCCCTTATGAAGTGCTTTGAGCACTTGGAATTGAACCAAATCCAGTTCATTATCACAATGAATTCATTATCTGTTAAGATAAATAATGATGATAATCTAGATGCTCTAGATGCTGAAGGTCATCAATCTGGCTTTAGTGTGAGGGAGGGACTGGTATATGGAGAAATAATGTATCTCCTCCTGCACAGGTCACAATAATGAACTGTCATGTTCCTTCCCTCATCAAATATCATCCTCTATCACCTACAATTACACCACATTAGTTGTATTAAACTGCACATAAAATGATTCAGAGTGCATGGTAGTAATAATTTAAAAAACTAAACAGGAGACAAAATACTCATTTAAAAGTAGGTCTTAAACACATGTAAATACAAAATCTCAATTCGTTTTGGTTAACATCAAGGTGGACTGACAACCATTTACTGCACATAACTGAGGAGAGAGAGAGAGAGCAAGAGAACGCGAATGACATTATGGGACATTTGAATGCTTTGATTAACACTTTAGTTAAAGTAACCTAATTGAATTTCACTTCACTTATCATTTTTTGGATTATGTCCAAGCGCCGCAATATAGTAAATGTATTTGGCTAAGGTGTATGTAAACTTCCAACTTCAACTGTAGCTGGCAAAACAATCCAAGCTATTTTCACATGGCCTATGTGCCCATGAACCTGCTGGCAGTCTCTGAGGGGGTAGGTGCAACTCATTAGGAAGGTGTTAATGTTTTGTACATTCAGTGTATTTTTTAAATAAAAATATTGTAACTTTTTTTTTTTTACCAACTGCTAAAATAAAGGAAACACCAGCATTACCTTTCTTAATAGGGTGTTGGGCCACCCCGAGCCACCAGAACAGCTTCAAAGCGCCTTGGCATAGATTCTACAAGTGTCTGGAACTCTATTGGAGGGAAGCAACATCATTCTTCCATGAGAAATGTTGACGGTGGTGGAAAACACTGTCTCAGGCACCGCTCCAAAATTTCTCATAAGTGTTCAATTGGGTTTGAGATCTGGTGACTGACACACACACACACACACACACACACACACACACACACACACACACACACACACACACACACACACACACACACACACACACACACACACACACACACACACACACACACACTTTAAACCCCCCCATGCTCATTGGAGACCCCTCTTTCAAAGATCTCTACTAGCCATGGTAGCCAAAATAATGGTCAACTGGGCATTTTTATACATGATGGGATGTTAATTGCTTAATTAACTCAGGAGGCTACACCTGTGTGGAGACACCTGCTTTCAATATACTTTGTATCCATAATTTACTCAAGTGTTTCCTTTATTTTTGCAGTTACCTGTAGGTTACATAAAGACTTATAATGATGTCGGTGTTAACAAGGGAACCTGAGAGTCCCTATAAGAGGATATCATCTGCTGTACACACACACACATTTACACTCTGCAAGGGTCTTCATATGTAGGATTATGCTCTTGACAGGGTTAGAAATATGAAATAACTCCTTTGGGTTCTAAGTTGTAACTTTCATCAGACAGTAAAGAATAACTAATCATATGGATTCCTCTGTATGAAATTTGAAAATGAAATGTATTCAAATGTAAATTAGTTTATAACAATGGGCTTGTGTATCGCATTATTTATCTGTATCAGACATGGCATGTGTGAATGACATTTTGAGTTGTTAACACAAAAGTGTCCTTGTCTTGGGAATGTGCTGGGTTCATTGTATTGGGGTCATGATGTGTTGTCTGACTGACTCTTGGAGAGGAAAAATGATCTGATTGTCCTCATGTGGGCTGTTTCGATTTTGTGTGTGTTTGTGTGTGTGTGTGTGTGTGTCCTGAGAACTTCCCCTCCATCCCATCAGTTTGTTTTATAGTTAATATAATGTAGGCCTACTATTCGGCCCTACCAAGCAAAAAGGCAGTAACTGCTCATAGCGTGGAATTGGGAAAAATGGCTTTTATTTACCTTGGTTTATGTATTTATTTATTTAACCTTTATTTAATTAGGCAAGTCAGTTAAGAACAAATTATTATTAACAATGACAGCCTACCAAAAGGCCTCTTGCGGGGACGGGGGCTGGGAATTTTAATATATATATATATATATATAGGACAAAACACACATCAGGACAAGAGAGACAACACAGCACTATATAAAGAGAGACCTAAGACAACAACATAGCAAGGCAGCAACACATGACTACACAGCATGGAAGCAAGACAACATGACAACAACATGGTAGCAACACAACATGGTAGCAACACAACATGGAACAAACATTATTGTTTCATGGTAACTTTATGCAGTTACTGCTAACACCCATTTTCTCCAAAACACAATACAACAGAGGCAGGATACTTGTCCACATGATTAAGCATGTATTTAATGTAGCAAAAATGACATTAACTCATTTATTACCAACTGAGCAGTTACTGCCTTTTTGCTTGGTAGGGCAGTATAGGGATTTTATGACTTTTGCATTATATGTTCTGATTATGTTATAATTATGTTACGATAATAACATAATGGCATGACCAGGGAAAACGTGTAGCCTATAAATAGTGTTCATCAAGTAAAATAACTGCAGGTGTGGCAGGTGATTACAGAATAATTTGTACAGTTATGTGTTTACTTTGCAAGAGGAGCCTTGACAGCCAAAGGTTAGGTTTGGGACACAGTGGCTGAGAACTATTTATTATGTAATGTAACAGAACACTTGGTCTCACGTCATGGATTCCCCATACATTTGAAATGCTTGTACTGTACAACTCACATGGTTTACTGTTCGACACAATGTGATCAACGTGCCACACTCTTGGCATACGGTCACGTTTCTTAGTTTAGTGCCAACTCATCGACCAATGAGAGGCCGCAAAATCTAAGTAGTGGGCGGACAACATAGACAAAAGAATGTGACGTATCCACAACTCTCCACGCTTGGAACACTACGAGACGCCCACAGACTTCCAAATATGGACATGTGAGGTATAAAACATTGGTATTAGAAGACTATCTTGTGTCCGCTCCTGCTTTTCACCGCGGGGAGAACATTGTTGGTCATTCTGAAAATTGCACGGTCTCGAGCAAGACATTGTAACAGCGGGTTCTTGTAGCATTCCTCCCCTGCATGTGCGCTAGCTGACAGGGGTGTACCATAAATCTAGTCCCGTGTACAGCACCGTTAATATTTCTACTTGCGGACACTACACTGTCACACCAGACAGACAGACTGGCCGCGGCGACTGGGAACGTTCGATCACAAGGTAGGGTCGGTTGGGCAAGGGCACGAAGTACATTTGTACTGTTTCAATCATGTCTAGGCATTGTTCTGTAATGTAATCGTTGCTAACTAATACGTTTGAGAAAACTGTAACTTGCTACGTTATTTTCAGACTTACTAGGTGGTATAGTATTCCGTAATAACCAAGTAACGTTAGCTAGCTAGCTAATTTCAATAGCTAGAAATTGGAGTAACGTTAACTAGCTAACTAGCTGTTATGCTAAAACTGCAGCTAGCTACTGAAATATGATCCTAGCAGCAAGGACAATAACAATATATGAAATATGATCCTAGCAGCAAGGGCACAGAAACAGCTAGATTCTAGCAGAATAAGAGTAGAAAGAGTAGTCTACCCAGCCCATGTCCGACGTTTTCAGTGTCCTATATGGGTGGGAAGGAAATGCTATGATTGGCTGCAAGACTGGTTAATGTTTGCTAGCAAGTTGGCTACAACTGGCTAGATGTCCAAAAGTATTGCACCCCCTAGAACAGAACGAAGGAGTAGTAATAGGCATGAAGTAACCATATCATAATGCTGACATTTATTTTGGTGCATCCCAGGTTTCCTATCCATCTACTAACTACACTGATGTGGGTATAGTAGTCTGGGTGAGTGACAAGACCATTGAAAAGAAACAGACAATATGAGTAGTACCAAAAGGAAAGCAGAAGGGCACTCTAGGAACATGGGCAAACTACGAGCCATGAAGTCTGGAAGCTCCAGAACAGACTCAGAGAGAGACTCTGGCTTCTCAGGTTTGTCCTTCACATGGTTATTTCACTCTGTCTTCACTCCCACCCTTATCATCTTCTTTCTATTACACTTCCATTTATTGATTCCCAACTGTCTTCCCCCACCATATCATTGAAGTTGTCTTTATTTTCTGGTCCCGAAAACACCAAATCAATCTTCTCCCCCTTCCCCTGACAGATGCCAGCACCATAGACCCGACAGATTCTGAGGGCTCATCGCACTCGGTGTCCAAGAGAGAGGTTCAGCGCCCTGGATCAGTTTTGGGGGCACAGTCCTCACAGCTAGCTGTGGTGGGGGGGTCCTACTCCAACATGCCCCCCATGATCATCCAGCAGCCTCAGGTGGTCTTCCTACAACCTGTGGTCTCCCACTGCACCACCTCCAACCCCAAGGAGGCCTCCTCTAAACACCGGCGCCCAAAAAAGTTTCTTCCCATCCTCAGGTCCTACCCCAAGATTGCCCCTCACCCTGGGGACAGCTCGAGTTCCTCTGGGAGAGGAAGCTCTTGTTCGTCGGGGTCAGAGAGAAGCGGTTTGTCCTCCAGCCACCGGGAGCGCCATCACAGCCACAGAGACAAACAGCAGAAGCAGCAGTCTGGTAGTTCTAGCTCAGGTTCTTCTGGTTCCAGCACCCTCAGTTTCCCTCCTCCAACTAGCTCTCTGTCCCCCTCTCCCCAGCGCAGGCTCGCCCTCACCCTCTCCCTCACAGACTCCAGTGCCTGTAGCAGCCCTGCTAGACCCTCCCCCGCCGTCAGTAGATCAGAGTACACCCCCGCCCCGTCCTTGACCGTAACTCCTTCTCACACCCTCAACTTTGGGCACCCTGAGAAACTCAAGTCCCAGCCTCTTTCCCTCCCAAATCACGCCACCACAACTGGCGATGGAGATGACCACGACATCAAGCGTAAGCGCTTCTGCAACACGTACAACATCCTGTCCAAGTCTGGCCTGCTGGACATCACCCTAAGAACCAAGGACCTGCTCCGTCAGAACCGCAGGACCCAGGGAGACCTGGACCGGCTCAAGGAGCACACCAACCTCTTCCTGCAGGCCCTGCAGACCGGAGACACCAGCATCTGGCGCAAGCTGCAAACCAGCCTCCAGGAAGAAGAGAAAGAGACCGAAGAGAAAGGGAAGGGCAGTGGGCAGCAGAGCATCTTAAAGGCAGATACAGATTAGACCTGGACTAAGTAAAAGCAGGGTTTCATCTGTTAGATTGGGACTGAGTTGAGGTGGGGGAGGCTGGGACTTGGGCTGACTGAGGAAGCTGGACCGACAGTAATATGATCACACAAACAGACAGTTACTCTGACCATGTCTCCCTGCACTGCTGCCTGGTTCAGCTACCCTAAACAAGGCCAGGCAAACTCCCTCTACACACTAGCCTGCCTGCTTTACCCTAAACCAGGCCAGGCATATTCCTGGTAAACACTGTAGCCTGCCTGCCTTACCCCCCAAATCAGGCCAGGATGGATGGGAGGCTTCTGTATGATATGAAATCGCTCTATTCCCTATATAGTGCACTACCTTGACTCTATATAGTGCACTACTTTGATCCTATGTATAGCGTATGGGGAATAGGGTGGTGGACATTGCATTCTCTCTTTTCTGTTGTACCCAGCCTGGCTCGCCTTCTTCCTGTCAAACCACCTTCCTGCTTCTTAGAAGAAGTCTTGTTGTGCTCTGAGTATCTCTGAGATAAGCCCTAGGGGACTTTTTTACTGGAAGCTGAAATTGCCCACCACTTGACACTTATAGCCGTCATCGTGATGAGTAAAATAGGCCTATATTGAAGAAGGCTTGCATGGTATAGTTAGTAAGAGTGCTGGGTACCTGAATTAAACCCAACAAAACCACACGTTTTTCATGAAAATATATGGTGTTAATTTAGGCTCAAACAAATATGTTTAGTGATATGTTTTACAATACCCACTGGGCACACACTGGTTGAATCAAGGTTGTTTAAATTACGTGGAACCAATGTGGAGTAGGCGTTGAATTGACGTCTGTGCCCAGTGTGTAGCCACTTATACAGTAGGTTTCCACTGGAGCACGTGTAAGGGGAATGGAAAGCAAGCAGCACAGAATTATTTTTTTCCCTCGTGAATTCATGGACTAAAGACAGTGATTTACATAGACTCCTTTAGGACTCTAGTGAGGATACTGTTCATCAAAGCATTTTTTTTATACAACAAAGACTAATGAAAGTCCCTCAAATGGAAATGCTTTATCCAAAAGCAGAATTTTATTTAAAACATTTTATTGTATTTGCATTCAAATAATTAGCAGGTAGTTCCAAAGGAATTTCTATGGAGCGTTGCTTCTTTTCTCCAAGGCAGAAATGAAGATTAATTTGAGAACATCGAACCTGCATAGCTTATTTTTTTTGCAAAAGGGATGTTTTTTATTGATAGTTTCAATCGCTGTCCTTTTAGTCGATGTTCATTTAAGTATAAATATAAGCGTGTTTACTGTGCTGAACCAAGCGCTTATAACATATACTTCTCTTCATAAAATGAATGCCTTGAAATAAATATAAAATGGTGTGGGAAGTTACTCCCAAGTAAGACTACGTTGGCACTACGTTGGCACTACTTATCATAAGATTAAGTTATTTTTTTATCTGTTGTTATTTGTGTTTTGTAATAGATACACCAACATACAGTATCTCTCTCCAATGTTTGGTCATTCATGGCCTTATTTAGACAATTGATTATGTGGTGTCAAGGACAAAAACAAATTAGTTCTCTATACGATGATAGACTCTCAGACACACCTTAGTGCCACATCTTGACATTTTGTCCTGCAAAGCATCTTTAATGGTTTGTGTGCCTCAGAGTTGTTACAGATACAACGAATGTGATATCATTTGCTAATTTGCTAGATGTTATCTTGTGTAAATACTAGTAATAGGCCTCAGGTCAGCCATTTTAAAATGTGAGCTTCCTGAATTTGTCATCTTTAAGAACTGAATAAGACATGTGTTTGCTTGTTACCACCGTTTGAATAGGTGAAAAGTGTAAATGTTTGCTATTGTTGATTGGATACATATATTGAAACTTGACTCAAATTGGGAGTCTTGTATTTAAATGTTGGCAGCTTTTTTTGTATTATTTTACTCTGCCTTCTTATCGCAAAGACATCAATTAATTGTGATTGTATTTCTCAATGTTTCAGTAGCACATTGGTAATAGCTTGTGATTGATGACAAATGGTTCATAGCCCAATGTTTTTCTATTACTATTCTTCTTTAAATTATACAGTACCAGTCAAAAGTTTGGACACACCTACTCATTCAAGGGTTTTTCTCTATTTGACTATTTTCTACATTGTAGAATAATAGTGAAGACATTACAACTATGAAATAACACATTCAATCATGTAGTAACCAAAAAAGTGTTAAACAACAAAAATATTTTATATTTGAGATTCGTTAAAGTAGCCACACTTTGCCTTGATAACAGCTTTTTACAGTCTTGGCATTCTCTCAACCAGCTTCATGAGGTAGTCACCTGGAATGAATTTCAATGAACAGGTGTGCCTTGTTAAAAGTTCATTTGTAGAATTTCTTTCCTTTTTAATGTATTTGAGCCAATCAGTTTGTTTTGTGACATGGTATCGGTGTTATACAGAAGATATTTGGTAAAAGACCAAGTCCATATTATGGTAAGCAAAGAGAGTTCATTAGAGTTACCAATCTCAGAAATTGCAGCCTAAATAAATGCTTCACAGAGTTCAAGTAACAGACACATCTCAACATCAACTGTTCAGAGGAGACTGTGTGACTCAGGCCTTCATAGTTTAATTGCTGCAAAGAAACCACTACTAAAGGACACCAATAATAATGAGACTTGCTTGGGCCAAGAAACACCAGCAATGGACATTGGACCGGTGGAAATCTGTCCTTTGGTCGGATGAGTCCAAATTTGAGATTTTTGTTTCCTACCGCCGTGCCTTTGTGAGACCCAGATAGGTGACCAGATTATTTCTGCATGTGTGGTTCCCACCGTGAAGCATGGAGGAGGTGTGATGGTGTGGGGGTGCTTTGCTGGTGACACTTGATTTATTTAGAATTCAAGGCACACTCAACCAGCATGGCTACCACAGAATGTTGCAGCGATACGCCATCCCATCTGGTTTGAGCTTAGTGGGATTTGATTTTCAACAGGACAATGACTCAACACACCTCCAGGCTGTGTAAGGGCTATTTGACCAAGAAGGAGAGTTATGGAGTGCTGCATCAGATGACCTGGCCTCCACAATCACCCAACCTCAACCCAATTGAGATGGTTTGGGATGAGTTGAACCGCAGTGAAGGCAAAGCAGCCAACAAGTGCTCAGCATATGTGGGAACTCCTTCAAGACTGTTGGAAAAGCATTCCTCATGAAGCTGGTTGAGAGAATGCCAAGAGAGCAAAGCTGTCATCAAGGCAAAGGTTGGCTACTTTGAAGAATCTAAAATATATTTAGATTTGTTTAACACTTTTTTGGTTACTACATGATTCCATGTGTGTTCTTTCATAGTTTTGATGTCTTGACTATTTTCTACATTTTCTAGTGAAGATAAAGAAAAAACCCTTGAATGAGTGGCTGTGTCCAAACTTATAACTGGTACTATACATTTTCTAAAAGGATGGACCTTGAAAACACTCTTTTTGCAGCTAAACAAATCAGAGCATCCTTCAGTTTGAACGATGATCAGTAAATGCATTATCTGTGTTTGTGTTGCTGAAGATAACATTTTTGTACTTTTTTTAAGATACATTGCTTGCTTAATAAACTTTATTTCAAGGAACATGATCTCTGTCTGGTGATAATGAATCATGATAATATCTGAGTCAATATAGCTAATTGAGTAGAGAAAATGGATGAGATCCCAAGTGAACAGACAACTGACAGTAAAATAAAAACATACTAATAGTCCAGAGATGGGATGTGAATGTTCTTCCTCTCACTTCAAAGCAGGAGCGTAGGCAAGCATGTTGACAAGAGGTAAGAGTCCACATTTACATGTACATAAGAAAGCTATACTATTTTGTGGAAAGCGCATCAATGCACACCCAGCAGTATAGGGTATTGTGTGAAGATTTATGAGTAAAAAAATGTATGAAATACATTTTATAATAAAGCTGTAATGTTACAAAATGTGGAAAAAGTCAAGGGGTCGGAATACTTTCCGAATGCACTGTAATGTATGATAATGAATGGCATTCTCACAAACAATAGCAACATTGTTTCAATAATATATAGAACTTTCCTTGCAGCTCTGGTATATAAAGCTTTTTTGAGGCCTTGCTCACAATTCATTCTGTGGAAGCACAATGACCAAACGATATACTGTATGTGAGGCTCTTGATAATATCTTTGATCATGACACTGGTGAGGAGAGAGGTCAGTGAAGATGCATTAGAGGAGTGAAGACAGTGAGGAGTGAAGAGAGTGAAGATGCATTAGAGGAGGAAGTGTCAGAAGTTGAAGACAACACAGAATATGATTCAGACCAAGAGACAACCGATGTGAAACATTCCAGTGATGAGGAAGAGGGCCCTGCTGAGGATGTTGTTACATTCCAGTGATGAGGAAGAGGGCCCTGCTGAGGATGTTGTTACATTCCAGTGATGAGGAAGAGGGCCCTGCTGAGGATGTTGTTACATTCCAGTGATGAGGAAGAGGGCCCTGCTGAGGATGTTGTTACATTCCAGTGATGAGGAAGAGGGCCCTGCTGAGGATGTTGTTACAATCCAGTGATGAGGAAGAGGGCCCTGCTGAGGATGTTGTTACATTCCAGTGATGAGGAAGAGGGCCCTGCTGAGGATGTTGTTACATTCCAGTGATGAGGAAGAGGGCCCTGCTGAGGTTGTTACAGTCCAGTGATGAGGAAGAGGGCCCTGCTAAGGTTGTTGTTACATTCCAGTGATGAGGAAGAGGGCCCTGCTGAGGATGTTGTTACATTCCAGTGATGAGGAAGAGGGCCCTGCTGAGGATGTTGTTACATTCCGGTCAAATAATGGGAATTTGACCTGGTCTTCATCCACACCTGAGAGGAGAGGTCAGCTGCCGGCTGAAAACATCAGAATGACCCCAGGGCCAACGAAATACGCCATATCCCGGGTTGGTGACATAATCCTGCTTCGAACTGTTCCTGACAGAGTCAATCGAAACTATAGTGATAAACATGACCAACTTGGAGGGGAGACGCATTTACGAAGACAACTGGAAAGAGGTAGACCGGACAGACGTCCAAGTAGACACGGATCTCTTGATTTTGACTGGTGTGTACAGATCCAGAAACTAAACTAGAGTCTGGTCGGGCAATTTTTTGTGCCACTGTAAGAGGTGCAACTGGCTGCAGGGAAGTCAGGCGCAGGAGGGCAGACATGGGTAACAACTGGAGCGGTTTATTTAGGCAAAACAAACTGCACCCAGAAACAACAAAATACGGGTTGAAATAACCCGTCGCAAACCAGTTAGACATGCACAAACCACACACAGACATGGGGGGAACAGAGGGTATTATACACGTCAGGTAATGAGGGAATGTAAACCAGGTGTGTGGGAAAACAAGACCAAACAAATGGAAAATGACAGGTGGATCGGCGATGGCTAGAAGACCAGTGATGGCAACCGCCGAACGCTGCCCAAACAAGGAGAGGAACCGACTTCGGCGGAAGTCGTGATAGCCACTATGTTACTCCAGACATTTCACGTGTTGTCACAGGTGATTCGCTTCGACCACGCTTCGACCACAAGACCAGGCCGCCGTCAACAAGACAAGCTGGCAGGGATCAGAGAGGTTTGGCACAAGTGGGTACAGCGCCTGCCACTCACCTATAACCCAAGTCCAGACATCACAGTGGATGAGCGTCTGGTCACAATTAGGGGACGCTGCCCAATAATCTGTCTGTAAACAATTGTTAACTATAGTTTGTTAACAAGAAATTTGTGGAGTGGTTGAAAAACAAGTTTTAATGACTCCAACCTAAGTGTATATAAACTTCCGACTTCAACTGTACAAGAGCCAGAAGGCAGATGTACGGCCGCCAGAGACAGAAGACACAAAAAGTAGAGGTGCAATCTCTGTGCACCAAGAGATGTCAAAATTATGCTACATTATGCTTTTTTTTAAAACTCAAAATGAGGCCTACAGGCCATAAATAGCAAATAGAAGTTCACAACGTGTAATGTTCACAAGAACTTAAGTTGATAAAAAAGATCGAACAACATTAGGTGATAATATATGTATTATTAGGGATTTATAATCAGCTATAATGGGGCGGTCATTTTGGACTGGCAACACAGAATGAATTAACATGAAACCAAAATAACAGAAGGGTTCATGTTGTTTAGTAGGCCTGCTTTGTCTGTCCTTAATTATTACATTGCTGACGACGTCTGTCGTTATGTCTTGATCTAAGTCCATACTTCTTGCTATTATTATTTCTTATTGCTCACGCATGTATACCGAGTGACAGTTCATTGGAAAATAAAATTACAAATGTAGATCGTTTATTTTGATTGTACGAATGTTGAGGCATAAGTGTCGGGAAGATACATTTAGCTCCTCTCGAAAATGAAACAATATATGGGGCAAGCGAATTATCCTACCTTCATCTAAATCTGTGTCTGGAATAAATGCAGGCAGTATACCTAGCCATGAATTAGGCTATGTATTAGCCTATTTCGTTGATAATTTTCATCAGTTAGGGTCGTTTAACAATGTGTGTGAATGAGTGAAGGAACATAAAGATGTGTTCTGAGATGCACTCTGAGTGATAGAGCACCTTAGGTTTTGTCTTTACCCCCATTTAAAGCACACCTCCAGGTTTTCCGATTACGAGTATCAAGTATGATAAAACGAATATGAGTACCACGAGATCGGCACACCCCTATTTTGTAGTATCTTCCCTCTCGAGTAATGGTTGCTATAGGTAAACTACCCAGTTACAACATTCGTGCCTACTGTGCTGCAGTGTTTCCAGAAATGTGGTCATGTAGCATCAGGGTGTAGGAAGGAGCAGCCTAGATGTACCAGGTGTGTGGGGTTTCCATCTAGTGGAGACATGCCTGAAGGACTAGCTCAGTCAGTGTAGTAACTGTGGAGGAAATCATAAAGTGAGGTCGTCAGAGTTCCCGATAAAAGTGCCACAGGTGCATCTAGCTAAAGTCAGAATAGGACAGAGTGTTACTTATGCAGAGGCAGTGAGAAGTGTTGAGGGTGGAGTGGGAGGGAATGCTCCCTCTGTTGCCGTTACAAAAGGACCAACAGTGAATGTTACCATTACAACATGGGGACCCCATGAACTGTGCTTTGGTTTCTGGCCTTCATCACAACGGTTATAAATTGGGCTGCGAAAAAATGTACATTGCTTTAGAAGCAGCTGAACGAGACCCATCTGTGGAAGATTTACAGAAATGTTGGCAGAAGAAGTGCTGCCCTCCCAGGCCCAGGTCCTTGGGCAGAGGAGGGATACATTTATCTGATCTCTGTAATTGATCTGATTTTTGGTTAGTGGGATAGGGGTGGGTATTGTGGTCCGAAAATTATTAAACAGTTTTAAAAACAATTATTATAAATGCAACAGTTGGACAATGGATGAAGAACTTTTAGAATTAACATAACGGGGAGGGGCATGGCTGCAACCACCAAACACTTACTCTGTCTACCCTACCTGCACTCACCTGTGCTGTCTAGACTGCCTCATTAATTACTGTTGTTGTCACGTTGCCTTGCATAATTCAACAAGTGTGTCAATAGCTGGATTAAAAATCAACTGGCTTGGCCCTAGATTACATCTGTCTAAACATACTTTTGCGAGATCAGACATAATATCATATCACTATAATCCAAGTGTTCATTTAACAATCTAAAATAATGTTTGCTAACATGGGCTAATTGACTGACTATCAGTGACCTACATAACAAGAGAAAAACTGCTGATGTACAACCACATTTTGAAATGGCACCTTGTGTATTCTACTATTCTAACTCAAAACAGTAAGTTGAGACCCCGACTGAGTCCCCTCCAAATGTATTTTTATTTTATCCGAGGGCCTTCAAGCAGGCCTATAGCTGCCTATCCCTGTTATAGATTCAAGTATCCCACTGAGCTCATTTCAGCCATTACCCGGGTGTGTTTGACAGGTCACTACATTTTTCTGTGTAATGTTAACGGGAAACGGAACAGACACTAGCAAGAGTATGAAAGAGTCCCATGAGTAAAATGAAAGCAATCAATCCATTGAGATTTTGCAACCCTCAAACACAGGAAATAGATGGCTGAAAAAGACTCAGGTGGGCAGGGCAGGAGTCCAAATCACACATTTTCTGAGAGACATATTTTGTCTATCCAGGTGTCAGTGGAGACACTCTTTGTTCTCCAGAGTGGGAGATGACATTCAGTCTGCCATGTACCAATGTGGTTTATCCAGACCGCTCCTCAACTACATGGATCTATAAAATCGTACTTTTGATGAAGTTGGTCTACGGAGGGTGAAAAAGGAAGAACATAACAACAGAGCAGAGAGACTGAGTTTAGGGTCTGACTGTTCTCTACATGTTAAAATATCACATTTTCTTTCTCAGTCTTATCATGCACACCAGAGACAGATCTAAAGCCTGATGGACCAGCGACATTAAGATGATCTCTGCCTGCCTATTATGGACTTATTATGGAAACTGGAATTTTTTTGCATTTCTTCCGTCTGGGAGCGGGTGCTCCGCACCACGTGCCTAGGAATAACAACTGGGATTTGCTATGCTCTCTTAACCAAACAAAGTCAAGTTAGGTGTGTCAGTTATCCCGTGAGACCTTTTGTACCAAACCCATTAAAGTGTTTTAGGTGCCAAGCTTATGTTCATGTTGCAGAAGTGTGTTGGAGGGAGATTCCTAGATGTGCAGGAAGGCATGAGACAGAGGAATGTGTAGTATCGGTGGAAAGAGTTGTGTTTGTTAACTGTAGGGGTACCCATTGTGTTGGAGATCAGAAGTGTCTGGTGAGAGAAAGGAAGGTTGAGGTTGCCAGGATCAGAGTCTGCCTAAGCAGACTTAAAATGAGCACACTGATTTTTCTAAAAGAATGTTTTAAAAAATTATATTTCAAACTCATTGTCAGTTACAGCTGTGTTTTTTCCTGTAGGCTCCACTTCCACTATTTATTAATTTCTTACTAGCTAGTCAGCATCTCTGTTTAGTTCTTCCCATTGACATTGCAAACATGCCCTTTATAATCTGTTCCTGCAGCTGAATTTCTCGCCGGGCACGTTGGCGCGTGCCTGTAATCCAAGTCACTGGGAGGCTGAGGTTGGCGGATCGAGTGAGCTGAGGAGCTCTGGGCTGTAGCGTGCTATGTCGAGCGGGTGTCCACACTAAGTTCGGTATCGATATGGTGCTCCTGGGGGAGCCCAGGGCCACCAGGTCGCTTAAGGAGGGGTGCACCGGCCCAGGTCGGAAACGAAGCAGGTCAAAGCCCCCGTGCCATCCAGTAGTGGGATAGCGCCTGTGAGTAGCCGCTGCAGTGCAGCCGTAGCAAGACATCGAAACCTAATCTTTTTTTTATTGATTTAGTTGTATTTTGTTAGAAATAATGTATTTCTCGTTGGATGCTACTGCGATGCAAAAACTTGAGCATTACAAAGAGTAAAATAGAAAGCAGACGAACACATTTAGCACGTACTTTTCTCTGGAAATTGATAATTATACCGACCCCTACTGACGAAGGGAGAGTATAGGAGCTACAGTATTTATAACAGCTGATGTTACCACACAAGAACCAGCAGATGTCAGTAATCAAAAGCTTTTGCGTTTATATTTTAGCAACGAAACCCGGAAGTACTCGTTTTGTCCCTCAAGTCTTCCCGTAGAACTGGGGTCTACCACATTTCTATGTACAAATAAGAAAACAAGGTAAAGCGTATAAATTAATATTTCGTAAGTAATTTATCTTAGTAGTTTGATTAAAGTGTATATGTGTGACATATACTGACTGTTGAGAAGCTTTGTTTTGGCATAAGAAGCTAACATGCTATTAACGGCAACAAATCAAACGCTAACAACAAACTCGCCGGCTATCTAAACTAGCCACAGTTTTCAATCGACCTTTTTAGCTGAGATTGGGAATGAATGTTGGCCAGTAACAAGGTACTCTGTTGTAGCTGGTGACGTTTGTTCATTTTTGTAGGGGTATAATTTGTGGAACGTTCCAACAGGAATCTATTCCCAAAACTTTGTAAAGTACAAGGTAGCCAACAAACAACGCATACAAAGTAGAATGATCAATTCACCTAGCTAACTAGCTGCCGAACAGGCATCAACTCACCACGCAGCTTATTCTTAATGTTTATCCATAGGCTACCAGAATGTGAGGACAGACATTCTTCGGAATAAACGTGTTTAGTGAAAAACGTAATTAAATAGCACACTCCCTACGGTTACCTGGTATCTTATTATGCCGCTATACAACTTTTGTATGCGTTGTTTGTTGGCAACCTTTTTATTTACGACGTTTTGTAACAGATTCATGTTGGAACGTAACACATTATACCCACTTTTTTTGGACAGAACAGTGGTGTTGTCTTGCTAGCTAGGCGGCCGTCTTTATTGATGCTGCATTAGTTAAACATTTAAACATAGCTAGAGGCTGTACAAGTTAGCCAGCTAACTCGGTAATTTACAGAGATACCTGCAACTATGCAAAGCTTGTTGCGTGATTAACACTGAGCTAACGGGCTAACAGCTCAGTTGTTAATTAATAAACTTCGTATCTAGCATGCACTTATTGTTTTGTTGAAATGTTGGTTGCTAGTTTCAACAAGTTATACAGTTAGCTAGTCCATTTAGGTTGACTATGACTTAATGAATGGGAAGCACTGGATGCTGATGATTATTCTCACCCCCACTCTAATAGGATATCTCAGTTAACAGCTCATTTTGCTCAGTAATGGAAAGTGGGATTCATCCCTACAGATCTCTCAAGGCGTAATCCATGCTTTCAGATGAGCTTGACTCCAAACCCGAGGTAAGCGCTCCACATTGTTCACCTGCCGACACTAATACATAGTAGTATGTATTTGTGGTCTTCCATTTACACATACAGATCCATCCTTAGCTACAGAACTGTTTGATGAATTATCTTGCTTCCTCTCCCTCTCCTCTCCCTCTCCTCTGCTTCTGCAGCTGCTGGTTCAGTTTGTCCAGAACGCTTCCATCCCTCTGGGGCAGAGTCTGGAGGACTCTGATCCCAAACACACCTGCCTTCCCCTGCTGGCCCCTGCAGATAGCTCCCTGTGCACACAGCTGGCCCTGACAGGTCAGACAGCCAGCAATCATCACAGACAATGACTGGAAATCATCATAGACAATCTGCCATACAATAACCTTGTGTTTTTCAGATTATATATTGCTACTTGGACCAAATCTCTCTTAGAACCTACTCTCTCATTGGTTCTCTAGCCAACTAATTACTCCACTAATGTAATCTGTGATTGGTTCCCCAGAGGGTGGTCTCAGCCATGTGTCAGCGAGGTCTCTGTCCCTGTCAGAGTTTGGGGGAGCAGAGCAGAGCCCCATGGAGGTGCACCCCCATCCCCGCAGCCCTCACACACCCCCCAGCCCATCTCCTGTCCTCCATGACCTGCAGCGGTCAGAGAGCAGCTCCTACGTCCTCCTCAACCTCGCCAAAGGTACGGAGACGCAGGGCCCAAGCAACCATATTAAATACAATTTTATTGGTCCCATGCGCCGAATACAAAAGGTGTAGACTTTACAGTGAATTGCTTACTTACGAGCCCATTCCCAACAATGCACAGTTAAAAAGTACACTGATTGAAGTGGATTTGTGACATCAATAGGGGATCATAGCTTTCACCTGGATTCACCTGGTCAGTCTATCTCATTTACATAACTATTCACACCCCTCAATACTTTGGCAGTGATTACAGCTCTTTCTGGCTAAGTCTCTTAAGAGCTTTACACACCTGGATTGTGCAATATTTGCCCAATATTATAAAAAAAAAAATATTCAAGCTCTGTCAAATTGGTTGTTGACTATTGCGTGACAACCATTTTCAGATCTTGCCACATTTTTAAGCAGATTTAAGTCAAAAGTCTAACTTGGACCTTCAGGAACATTCACTGTCTTCTTGGTTTGAAACTCCAGTGTAGATTTGGTTTTGTGTTTTAGGTTATTGTTCTGCTGAAAGGTGAATTAATCTCCCAGTGTCTGGTGGAAAGCAGACTGAACCAGCTTTTCCTCTAGGATTTTGCCTGTGCTTAGCTCCATTCAGCTCCATTTAGCTCCCCAGTCCTTAATGATTACAAGCACACCCATAACATGATGCAGCCACCACTGTTTGAACATGTGGAGAGTGGTACTGAGTAATGTGTTGTATTGGATTTTCCCCAAACATAACACTTTGTATTCAAGATAAAAAGTGAATTACTTTGCCACATTTTTTACAGTATTTCTTTAGTGCCTTGATGCAAACAGGATGCATGTTTATATTCTGTACAGGCTTCCTTCTTTTCACTCTGTCAATTAGGTTAGTATTGTGGAGTAACTACGTTGTTGTTGATCCATCCTCAGTTTTCTCCTATCGCAGCAGTTAAACTCTGTAACTGTTATAAAGTCAAGATTGGCCTCATGGTGAAGTCCCTGAGTGGTTTCCTTCCTCTTCGACAACTGAGTTGGGAAGGACGCCTGTATCTTTGTAGTGACTGGGTGTATTGGTACACCATCCAAAGTGTAATTAATAACTTCACCATGCTCAAAGGTATATTCAGTGTCTGCTTTATTTAAATTTTTATCCATCTACCAATAGGTAGCCTTTGCGAGGCACTGGAAAACCTTCCTGGTCTTTGGTTGAATCTGTGTTATAAATTTACTGCTTGACTGTGTGGGGTACGAACAGGAGGTAGTCATTAAAAATCATGTTAAACACTATTAATGCACACAGAGTGAGTCCATGCAACTTATTATGTGACTTGTTAAGTACATTTTTACTCCTTAACTTATTTAGGCTTGCCATAACAAGGGATTGAATACTTATTCACTCAAGACATTTCAGCTTTTCATTTTTAATTAATTAGACAAATTCAAAAGGCACTTGCACATCTGAGGTGTCTTTGTTGCATGTGCATGGTAACAGTGTAATAACATGAGAGAGAAAAAGAAACCTGCACACTGCACTTGCTAGTATCACTTGTCTTTAATAAGCTTTGTGTCGGCCTCAAGGCCTTTATTTTTTTAAAGCTCTGGTGAAGGACATGAGGCCGATACATACAGCTTAATAAAGAGCAGTGATACTAGCAAGAGCAGTGTGCAGGTTTCTTTTTTCTCAATTAATTTGTAAAAAAATAATTTCACTTTGACATTATGGGGTATTGTGTGTAGGCCAGTGACCAAAAATCTACATTTCATTCATTTTAAATTCAGCCTGTAATACAAAAACATTTAGAAAATGTCAAGGAGTGTGAATACTTTCTGAAGGCACTGTTATGTAACACTTAACAGTTCTATCAATTATATTTCTACACAGACAGCCCCCCTTCCTTCAGGGCATGCCTGATTATTGTGCTGTAATGTGAATATATGTATTGAAATTAATTCTTTACTTAACCGTTATCTGTACTATGGTGTGACAAAGCAGCTTTGCAAATACACGACAAGGGTTATCATCTCCTCTGCACACTCTGTCTGTGGCAGACTCTGTCTCTGCCAGGCAAATGATTCCATTTATTGTCTTATGACCTTGTTTTCTTTACATTTTAGGGCTGAGATAACATGTGACAAGGACACCTCATCATGCCCTGACAAACTCTCTCCCTCCTTGTCTCCCTCTCCCTTCACCTCTCATTTTCTGTCTCTCCCCCTCGTCCTCTCCATCCCTCTCCTCCCTTTCTCCCTCTCTCTCCAGGCCTAGCAGCCTCCTCTGAGCCACTAATCTTTTCAGCAGATGGGACAGAGGAGGAGGAAGAGGAGGTGATCTTGTCCGGGGACTGTTGTGTGGATGGCACTGCCCCCTGGTACCTGCGGGTACAGGAGTTGGCACACGACAGCCTCATCGCAGCAACGCGTGCACAGCTGGCTAAAGATGCCAAGGCTAGCCAGGACGCCAGGGCTGGGAATGGCAGCAACAGTAATGTCACTGACTTTAATGGTGGTGGGTAAATTGACTTTTTAATGGTGGTGGGTAAATTGACTTTTTAATGGGGGTGGGTAAATTGACTTTTTAATGGGGGTGGGTCAATTGACTTTAATGGGGGTGGGTAAATTGACTTTAATGTGGGTGGGTAAATTGACTTTTTAATGGGGGTGGGTAAATTGACTTTTTAATGGGGGTGGGTAAATTGACTTTAATGGGGGTGGGTAAATTGACTTTAATGGGGGTGGGTCAATTGACTTTAATGGGGGTGGGTCAATTGACTTTTTAATGGGGGTGGGTCAATTGACTTTAATGGGGGTGGGTCAATTGACTTTAATGGGGGTGGGTCAATTGACTTTTTAATGGGGGTGGGTCAATTGACTTTTTAATGGGGGTGGGTCAATTGACTTTTTAATGGGGGTGTGTAAATTGACTTTTTAATGGTGGTGGGTAAATTGACTTTAATGGTGGTGGGTAAATTGACTTTAATGGTGGTGGGTAAATTGACTTTAATGGGGGTGGGTAAATTGACTTTTTAATGGAGGTGGGTCAATTGACTTTAATGGGGGTGGGTCAATTGACTTTAATGGGGGTGGGTCAATTGACTTTAATGGGGGTGGGTCAATTGACTTTAATGGGGGTGGGTAAATTGACTTTAATGGGCGTGGGTAAATTGACTTTAATGGGCGTGGGTAAATTGACTCTAATGGTAGGGCATTGACACCAACGGATCACTGACTGAAGAGCAGTTGTGACATTTAGCTGATACTGACTATACAGTGCCTTGCGAAAGTATTCAGCCCCCTTGAACTTTGCGACCTTTTGCCACATTTCAGGCTTCAAACATAAAGATATAAAACTGTATTTTTTTTGTGAAGAATCAACAACAAGTGGGACACAATCATGAAGTGGAACGACATTTATTGGATATTTCAAACTTTTTGAACAAATCAAAAACTGAAAAATTGGGCGTGCAAAATTATTCAGCCCCCTTAAGTTAATACTTTGTAGCGCCACCTTTTGCTGCGATTACAGCTGTAAGTCGCTTGGGGTATGTCTCTATCAGTTTTGCACATCGAGAGACCGAATTTTTTTCCCATTCCTCCTTGCAAAACAGCTCGAGCTCAGTGAGGTTGGATGGAGAGCATTTGTGAACAGCAGTTTTCAGTTCTTTCCACAGATTCTCGATTGGATAACAGGAAGACTTCTGTTTATGATATCACATCCCCTCTCTGTTTCTGTTGCCTAGGTGACCACCTGCCCAGCTTCCCGTTGGAGGGTGTGAAGAGAGAGCAGCCGACGAGGACCAATCGTACGCTTTCTTCTAAACAGAACCTCCGGTGCTCCTTTGAGGGCTGCTATAGAACCTTCACTTGGCCTGCTCACCTCAAATACCACCTCAAAACACACAGGTACACACAGGTACACACACACACACACACACACACACTCAAATATCACCTCAAATGTTAATGTGTGTGTGTGTGTCAGGAACGACCGTATGTTCCGGTGTGGGGCGGAGGGCTGTGGGAAAAGTTTCTATGTACTGCAGCGTCTTCAGGTCCACATGAGAACTCACAATGGAGACAAGCCTTTTTTCTGCAAGGAGAAGAACTGTGGCAAGAAGTTCACCACTGCAGGAAACCTCAAGAACCACAAACGCACACACACAGGTGGGGACAGTGACACACACTTAGAGATACACAGCAGTAGAGTACATAAACCGGAGCGACATCTGTTTTAGTCTGCTCTGTATCCTGTAGTACAGCATAGAAGTAAAGTTAATGTCTTTCATATGTTTCAGCTGTTTTCAGTGCTGTGGAAAGATATGTGCTTAGTGTAGGAGAGTGGTATAATACTTGCTCTGTGAGAAAGTGTTATGATTAATGTGTGTTGTCTACATTTGAGAAGCCTTAATATGTACCTTCTAGCATGTGATCTTTAATTGGTGTGTGTGTTGTCTATAGGTGAGAAGCCTTTCTTGTGTGAAGCAGGTGGCTGTGGTCGTTCCTTTGCAGAGTACTCCAGTCTACGCAAACATATGCTCGTACACTCAGGTGAGAACATCACATCCACAGATAGGTTCATAAAATCTGAATTGACCTACTAGGGCAGGGGTAAGCGACCTTGGTCCTGGAGGGCCGCAGGCACATCATGTTTTTGATTTAACAGACCTGGAAGACCAGGTGTGTTGAATTTAGGCAATCACTGAAATGATCAATTAGCTCAGTTGGTCAGGTGTGGTGCCTGTGGCACTCCAGGAAAAGGGTTGCCCACCCCTGTACTAGCATTTAAACAGTTTCAGCTTTTCATTCTATACGTAGTGAAATGACAACAGCTAGGTTGCTTTGTTAACTACCGGTATAACAACAACTGAATATGTGGAAGTCGAGTTCCTACCGTCCACGAGCACAGTTCAAAAATGTAATTGTGGTAACAGTCAGTTAGATAACTTTAGCTTCAGTCTGTGTCACTGCCTGCGTCTCAAATGCTACCCTATTCCCTATATAGTGCACTCTTTTTATTTTATTTTATCAGAGCCCAATGGCCTTGTGCTCAAAAGTAGTGCACTTTTTAGGGAATATGGTGCCATTGGAGACAGTGATAAGTGTCCCTGTGTATGAATGTGTTCTAGGAGAGAAACCCCACCAGTGTGGTGTCTGTGGAAAGACGTTCTCTCAGAGCGGCAGCAGGAACGTCCACATGAGGAAGAGACACGGAGAGGAGGTGCTGGGGAACGAGAGCAGAGAAACAGGTAACACAGACACACACAAATTACGACAATGGTCACCAACCCTGGTTACAAGCATTACAGGGTGTGCAGGCTTTTCTTCCAATTCCAACCCAACACACTACATATAATTCAGCCGTAGCCTTTGAGTTTACCTGTGTGTGTCTATGTGTAACCGGCTCTTTGTCTTCCATTTGGAATGTTCGATATAACACACACACACACACCTCTGTAATGAACAGTATGGCACCTCTGTGTGATTGACAGGCGAGGCTCTGACACACAGCAGTTTGCTGGAGGCTGACGGGTCACCTGACGACACTATGGTCACCATGACTACGGGGGTGGAGCCCATGAACCTACACCACGCCATGCTGCGAGAACAAGGTAGACACACACACACAGTCATACAAAACGTTTCACAAATGCAAAACCCCAATAAATCACATTTATTTGTCAAATGCGACTAATCAACTGGTGTAGACTTTACCGTTGAATGCTTAACACAGTCCAATCCCAATACTCTTAAAGGGATAGTGTGGGGATTTCTGGGGACACGAATGACGTACCACACATTTCCCGATGCTCCTGCAACAACCTTTATTTAATTTAGAACACAGTTTAATTAATTGTTTAATTTCGCCTTCCTAAGTATTGTTGACATATGAAACTATCTCGTTGCTCTTCCGAACGGTAATAATGGCAGTGAATTGCTGAATGGAGGATTGCTAAAGTAGGCCGCAGCAAAGCCTTGGATTTTCCTGAAAGATTTCCAATTGGAGTGGCGGGCATATTTGTCTGCTCCTGACAGTTTCGGTTGCCTTGGTCGGCAGAATATCGGAAGCAAGGTTTTTCATCTCTCTTCGTAACAGTAAAAAAGGATATAGTCGATGTAAATGCGACTTGACATAAGAAGCCTGCATTCAGTTACCAAACTTTCATCAGCAAGCTAGCACAGCCGCTAATTGAGTAAACGGTCATATTTCTGTTATTTAAAACCTCAGTCTAGTCTACAACTTTACTTCTATTGCCTAGTTTAATTTCCGAAACAATATAATCTGACTCTTCACTGTTCCACAAATCCCGGAATTAGGCAGATAAGAGACACTGGATTACTGGGCTAAACGCGCGAACAAAAACGAGGTATTTGGACATAAATGATGGACTTTATCGAACAAAACAAACATTTGTTGTGGAACTGGGATTCCTGGGAGTGCATTCTGATGAAGATCATCAAAGGTAAGTGAATATTTATAATGCTATTTCTGACTTCTGTTGACTCCACAACATGGAGGGTATCTGTATGGTTTGTTTTTGTGTCTGAGCGCCGTACTCAGATTATTGCATGGTTTGCTTTTTCCGTTAAAAAAAATTGAATTCTGACACAGCGGTTGCATTAAGGAGAAGTGGATCTAAAATTCCATGCATAACACTTGTATCTTTTAGCAATGTTTATCATGAGTATTTCAGTAAATTGATGTGGCTCTCTGCAAAATCACTGGATGTTTTGGAACTACTGAACATAATGTGCCAATGTAAACTGTGATTTTTGGATATAAATATGAACTTTATCGAACAAAACATACATGTATTGTGTAACATGAAGTCCTATGAGTGTCATCTGAAGATCATCAAAGGTTAGTGATTCATTTTATCTCTATTTCTGCTTTTTGTGACTCCTCTCTTTGGCTGGGAAATGTTTATTTTTTTATTTTTTTTTGACAAGGTGCTGAGCTAAACGTTTGGTGTGCTTTCGACGTAAAGGTTTTTTGAAACCGGACACTGTGGCTGGATTTACAACAAGTTTATCTTTAAAATGGTGTACAATACTTGTATGTTTGAGGAAACTTATTATGGGATTTCTGTTGTTTTGAATTTTGCGCCCTGCAATTTCACTGGCTGTTGGTGAGGTGGGACGCTACCGTCCCACATATCCCAGAGAAGTTAAGGAATCCCCAGGCTTGCCTGGGCGAGCAACCACGCCAAGAGGCTCGCCAGGGCGGGAGGAGAACAGCGATGGCCAGGACGCTGCCCTTAGTTCACAGAAGCTTTGATTGGGCTCAAAAGAGACATATACAGTTGAAGTCGGAAGTTTACATACACCTTAGCCAAATACATTTAAACTCAGTTTTACACAATTCCTGACATTTTAATCCTAGTAAAAAGTCCGTCTTAGTTCAGTTAGGATCACCACTTTATTTTAAGAATGTGACATGTCAGAATAATAGTAAATAATTATTTATTTCATCACATTCCCAGTGGGTCAGAAGTTTACATACACTCAATTAGTATTTGGTAGCTTTGCCTGTAAATGGTATAACTTGGGTCAAACGTTTCGGGTAGCCTTCCACAAGCTTCCCACAACAAGTTTGGGGAATGTTGGCCCATTCCTCCTGACAGCTGGTGTAACTGAGTCAGGTTTGTAGGCCTCCTTGCTCACACACGCTTTTTCAGTTTTGCCCACACATTTTCTATAGGATTGATGTTAGGGCTTTGTGGTGGCCACTCCAATATCTTGACTTTGTTGTCCCCACAGCTTTGGAAGTATGCTTGGGGTAATTATCCATTTGGAAGACCCATTTGCGACCAAGCTTTAACTGCCTGACTGATGACTTGAGCTGTTGCTTCAATATTTCCACATCATTTTCCTCCCTCATGATGCCATCTATTTTGTGAAGTGCACCAGTCCCTCCTGCAGCAAAGCACCCCCACAACATGATGCTGCCACCCCTGTGCTTCACGGTTGGGATGGTGTTCTTCGGCTTGCAAGCCTCCCTCTTTTTCCTCCAAACATAACGATGTTCATTATTGCCAAACAGTTCTATTTTTGTTTCATCAGACCAGAGGACATTTCTCCAAAAAGTACAATCTTTGTCCCCATGTGCAGTTGCAAACTGTAGTCTGGCTTTTTTAATGGCGGTTTTGGAGCACTGGCTTCTTCCTTGCTGAGCGGCCTTTCAGGTTATGTCAAAATAGGACACATTTTTATGTGGATATAGATACTTTTGTACCCGTTTCCTCCAGCATCTTCACAAGGTCCTTTGCTGTTGGGATTGATTTGCACTTATCGCACCAAAGTACGTTCATCTCTAGGAGACAGAACGCATCTCCTTCCTGAGCGGTATGATGGCTGTGTGGTCCCATGGTGTTTATACTTGCGTACTATTGTTTGTACAGATGAACGTGGTACCTTCAGGCGTTTGGAATTTTTTTCTGAGGTCTTGGCTAATTACTTTTGATTTTTTTCCCACGATGTCAAGCAAAGAGACACTGAGTTTGAAGGTAGGCCTTGAAATACATCCACAGGCACACCTCCAATTGACTCAAATGATGTCAATTAGCCTATCAGAATCTTCTAAAGCCATGACATAATTTTCTGGAATTTTCCAAGCTGTTTAAAGGCACAGTCAACTTAGTGCATGTAAACTTCTGACCAACTGGAATTGTGATACAATGAATTATAAGTGAAACATTCTGTCTGTAAACAATTGTTGGGAAAATTACCTGTGTCATGCACAAAGTAGATGTCCTGACCGACTTGCCAAAACTATAGAGCACTGTGCCCGGCCCGCCAAAGGAGTCGCTGGTGCGCGATGAGACAAGGATATCCCTACCGGCCAAACCCTCCCTAACCCGGACGACGCTAGGCCAATTGTGCGTCGCCCCACGGACCTCCCGGTCGCGGCCGGGTTACGACAAAGCTTGGGCGCGAACCCAGAGTCTCTGGTGGCACAACTGGCGCTGCAGTACAGCGCCCTTAACCATTGTGCCACCCGGGAGGCCCCATATGTGTTATTTCATAGTTGTGAAGTCTTCTTTTATTCTACATTGTAGAAAATAGTTTAAAAAAAATAATTAAACCTTGAATGATTAGGTGTGTCCACACTTTTGACTGGTACTGTATATTTAAAAAATTATTTTGATAAGAGTTTAGTCTAGCTGCTGGAAACACAGTTTCCCAGAGAGTATTTTGGAGCGTCTGTACTAGGGGGGATGCGCGCGTCTTGTTCGGGAAGACACTTCAGCGGGTGGGAAGAAGTTCAGCAGTTTTTTTTCCTCGTATGTCAGGTTCAGTCTTCCACTCATTTCCTATTTTTCTAAAGGATGACTCAACAACCTAATTTAATAGGACAGTTTACTTGGAGTATTCTTACATTTTCTAGTTGGAACTGTGAAGTTTTGAACCAGCCAGTCAAACATAGTAGAGTACTTAATCTTCAACATCTGGGAACACAAATGGCTTTTTTTTTTAACAAGAGACCCATCTGAGAGTTTCAGATCACTTTAGATTGCGAAAAGGCTGGGTAGGCCAATTGTATCACTCCACTTCTCAAAATAAATTGAGGGGAGCTGCAATTCTGATACACAAATTGGTGCCCTTTGGAAGAAACAATGTTATTTCAGATTCCAATGTCAGATATATTGTTGTCCTTGGCAGAATCTATAATACTCCATTGATCCTTGCCAATGTTTATGTGTCAAATTGGGATGCCACATTTTTTTTCTGGCCTTTCTGTCATCCCTCACACTTTTTAATCTTGGGAGGCCATTTTAATTGCTGGCTTAATCCTACTTTGGATCGTTCCTCCAACAAAATTAGCACACCTAAGTCTGCTAAGGTGATCCAAACTTTTCTTGAAGAGTTTGCCGTACGACAGCTTCCCGTTTTTTCAATCCAACAAGTAGGGCATGTCCATCACACTTATACCCGCATTGAGTACTTCTTGGACAACAGACTTCTTTCCTCTGTACGCTCATACAATTCCATTGTCATATCTGATCACGCCCCTCTGACTTTAGAGCTATCAGTTGGTGGTGGGACTGAGCCACTTGGTGGTGGGACTGAGCCACTTGGTGGTGGGACTGAGCCACTTGGTGGTGGGACTGAGCCACTTGGTGGTGGGACTGAGCCACTTGGTGGTGGGACTGAGTTTTAATACGCGCTTGCTGTCTGAAAGTTTTTTTTGTTAACTTCCTGACTGCTCAGATGTGATGTTTTTATAGCTAATGACAACACCCGACATTTCAGCATCTGTTCTGTGGGAGACTTTTAAGGCCTACATTAGTGGTCAAGTAAAATCATACACTAGTTTAGAATTTCATTTTAGGAAAAAGAGATCCTCTGAACTGACAACTTTGTATTTTACAGTTTCAGTACTTATGCTACTTCACCATCCCCAAATGTGTACAGGGATTGACTCTCTTTACAAGCTGAATTCAATACCTTGTCATCAAATGAGGAACTGCTGCTTAAGTCGTGACATACTCACTATGAGTATGTTGACAAGGCAATTAAAAAGCTTTCTCATCAACTTCGCCAGTCTTCCTCTGCTCAACAAATCCTCAAATTCAAACACCTACAGGTGCAACAATAGATCCCCAGCTAATAAATAAGCAGTTTAAAGACTTCTATGCCTCTTTATACTTCAGAACAGTCTTATGACCCTCCTGCTCTTGAATTTAAAAAAATATATATTCTAAATATATATTCCAACAATTGATTCAGTCTCCAAGCTTCAATTGGAGGAACCTATTACCATGGAAGAGTGTAATTAAAGGTGGTAAATGTCCTGGACCAGATGGATACCCAATATAATTTTATAAGACGTTTCTGGATAAATTAGCCCCGCTCTTGATGAATGTTTATTGAATCCTTTAAATCAGTCTCTCTCCCTCTATCCTTAAAACAGGCCTCCATTTCAATGATATTGAAAAGGAATAAAGACCCTCTCTCCTGCGTGTCCTATCGCCCAATCGCACTGCTCAATGTGGATGTTAAGCTCTTGGCTAAACTATTAGCTATGCATTTGGAGTCGGTCTTACCATCTGTTATTTCCTCTGACCAAGCAGGTTTTATAAAAAAAAATAGACATTCTTTCTCATATCAGATGACTCTTCAATGTTATGTATAGTCCTATCTCAAAGCTCCCAGATATTCTAATCTCGCTAGATGCTGAGAAAGCTTTTGATAGAGTGGAGTGGGGCTACCTTTTTCATACCTTAGAAAAGCCCTAAGACCACTGAACATCTAATCAAATTGCTACCCAGACTACTTGCATTGCCTCCCTCTTTTACACTGCTGCTACTCTCTTGTTATTATCTATGCATAAGTTACTTTAATAACTCTACCCACATGTGTAAATATCACCTCAATTACCTCTACTAACCGGTGCCCCGCACATTGACTCTGTACCGGTACCCCCTTTATATAGCCTCGCTATTGCTATTTTACTTCTGCTCTTTAATAATTTGTTACTTTATTTATTTTTTTTAGGTATTTTTCTTAACTGCTTTGTTGGTTATGGCTTGTAAACAAGCATTTCACTGTTGTATTTGGCACATGTGACAAATAACATTTGATGCATTTTTCAAACCATCCCCAACAGTAAAAGGTATTATTTCTTATAGCTATGATCAAATTTACTCTCTTCACAATCCTTAATTCGCAGCTATTAAAACTTTATGGGAACATAAAGTTTGAGTTTACTGATGACACAAGGGAAGATATTCTGCACTGTGTCCACTCCTCTTCTATTTGTGCCAAACATGGTTTGATCCAATGCAACATCCTACACCGCTCTCACTGGACTAAACTTTGTCCCGAAGCAAGCACCAATTAGCCTGGAGCTAGCCCATGCTAGGCCCATCTCCCATCAGCCACTCCCTCCTGGACCCCTTTTACTGCCGGTACGGGGTACGGTACCCCGCCAATTCTTCACGACTGGACTACCGACGTTATCTGCTCGAGGGGGTTACTCAACTGGCTCCTACGTCGCGACATCCTCTGAATGCCCGCCTGCTAGCCTTGGCCCGCTAGCTTTCTAGAGCATATCGGACTGTTAGCTGAATAGATCCATTTGCCAATTGGACTGGACCCCTCTGCTACACGGAACCCTACTAATCCATCATGACTGGTCTATCGACGGAACCGCACGAGGAGGAAAAAACGGCTATCCCCGGCATGCTAGCTGTCTGAATCGCTGTGTCTCCAGCCAGCCCAACCATTCACTGGACCCTTATGATCACTTGGCTACGTATGCCTCTCCCTAATGTCAATATGCCTTGTCCATTACTGTTCTGGTTAGTGATTGTTTTATTTAATTGTAGAGCCTCTAGCCCTGCTCAATATGCCTTAATCCTTCACTTATGCTGCCAAACATACCCTCGTAAAAATGACCATCCTACCGATCCTCGACTTCGGCGGTGTCATTTATAAAATAGCCTCCAACACTACTCAACAAATTTGGAGGCCGTCTATCACAGTGCCATCCGTTTTGTCACCAAAGACCCATATACTACCCATCATTGCGACCTGTACTCGCTCATTGGTTGGCCCTCGCGTCATACTCGTCGCCAAACCCACTGGCTCCAGGTCATCTACAAGTCTCTGCTAGGTAAAGCCCCGCCTTATCTCAGCTCACTGGTCACCATAGCAGCACCCACCCATAGCACACACTCCAGCAGGTATATCTCACTCGTCACCCCCAAAGCCAATTCCTCCTTTGGCAGACTTTCCTCCAGTTCTCTGCTGCCAATGACTGGAACGAACTGCAAAAATCACTGAAGCTGGAGACTCATATCTCCCTCACTAGCTTTAAGCACCAGCTGTCAGAGCGGCTCACAGATCACTGCACCTGTACATAGCCCATCTGTAATATAGCCCACCCAACTACCTCATCCCCATACTGTATTTATTTATTTACCTTGCTCCTTTGCACCCCAGTATCTCCACTTGCACATTCATCTTCTGCATATCAATCACTCCAGTGTTTAACTGGTCTATTGTAATTAGTTTGCCACAATGGCCTATTTTATTGCCTTACCTCCCTTATCTTACCTCATTTGCACACACTGTATATAGATGTTTTTTTCTACTGTATTATTGACTGTTTGTTTATTCCATGTGTAACTCTGTGTATGTGTCGAACTGCTTTGCTTTATTCTTGGCCAGGTCGCAGTTGTAAATGAGAACTTGTTCTCAACTAGCCTACCTGGTTAACTAAAGGTGAAATAAAAATGTAATTTAAAAAATCAGGCTTTCTAACATCCAGCCTGATGTCCACCTTGTTAGCGACAGGTGTCGGTAAGCTCCTGCTTCATAAATACATATATTTTGTTCCTGTTCTTCTCCTCTACATAGATAGCTATTGGTCATCTTTGAGCCCACATCTAAACTATTACAAGTGCATTTTGCTCCTACTTCCATAACATTATTTGGGGTATTACGTGATACTATAAGACTACCAAAATACATATCTAACTGTGTAGCCTTTGTGAGTTTGGCAAGAAGGTTGAATTTACTTCTGTGGAAGTCGCCCTCTCCTCCTTCTGATTTTGTGTGGATTAAAGAGATTTTACATTTCAGAAGATAGACAAATTCTACCAAATGTGGTAACCTTTCTTTACCTATGTAGAGACAATTTACCTCTACAGTAAACTGCCTACCTAACCTTTGTATTTAATTGATCTACCTTAGAAAAATTATAATAAGACAGGCTAATATTAAACACTATTTGTTTTGAAGACAAGCCATGTTTAAGTTTTAGATTTTCATATGGGCGTATACATTCCTACCTCATTCAAAAAGCATGATCCCATGGTATATCGAATGTAATAAAACCATATGTGCAATTATAGTGTATTTCAAGCATTGTTTACTGTAACTGAAATACATTATTTTTAAAGGGATAGTGCCAGATTTTGGAAATCAATGTGTTTTTCCACCTACGTGGATTTAGATGAACTCGTGGATACCATTTTTATGTTTGTCTAGTATGATGGAAGTTAGCTTGCGCGCTAATAATAACCAGCATTAGCGCTATGACTGGAAGTCTACCATTAGCTGTGTAGAACTGAACTTCCTTCGTACTGGATGCAGAGACATACAAATTGTAAGTATGAAAAACTGTTTATTTGCCAGAATCTCGCACTATCCCTTTAACAGTTAGCGATAGTGTTATATTTTTCAGGACTCAAACCAAGGGCATCGTACAAAACCACAGGAGGATATATAGCCTAACTATGGCCATGTTATTTAATTACCCCCCTGTGCCTTCTATCTCGTCTAACTAATTTCTTCTTCCCTTCGTTTTAGGCTCGGCAGACTCCGTGGTCGTTCTCTCTCAACCCCATGACCTGGTCACCATGACAACGACAAGCCACACGTACGCAGAGGATGTGGTGGCTTTGCTGTAGTCAAGGCTGTTGTGCAAATCTCTGTTCACACTTCAGGAAAGTAATTTGAGGCAGAATTCTACATGTACTCTCTGCATCCTTCACCGTGGCTGCGTTAAGACAGGCAGCCCAATTCTGCTATTTTTTTTTCTCCACTAATTGGTCTTTTGACCAATCAGATAAGATCTGAAATTGTGATTGGTCAAAAGACCATTTAGTGGGAAAAAAAGATCAGATTTAGCCCTGTAGATATGTAATTAGCTGCTGAGGGTTTTATGAGAAGACGGTGTAAAATGTTCTAGAATTTGTACAGACAGACAACTTTTTCTGTAGTTTATAAATATAAGGAATAATCAGGTGACTTTCCAAAGAAATAAAGACAGGTATACATATGTTTTTATTAATTAACAATGTGTTTGTCATTGTTAAACAACATACTAAATCAACTCTGTAAGCTTGCCTGGGTGCAGATAAGGCTAAAATGCAGTGATCTTTCTTTTGCTAAACAATATTAAGGCTGATGCTTTTTAGCTTAATTCATATTAATCAAGAGCTCGAATCAATTCCTATCGTTGAAGTTTAGCACTAAAGCGTGATTTGAAATTCAAGGCAATGTTTCCACATTGAGACTTCATTCACGGTGAACGCTGCATATGTCGGCTCAATCGGAAATGACCATTTCAATCACACTATGGAGCTGAACTTCTGCAATGCTCAATAGCTGACATAAAACTATTTGAAAATGTACATTTTAAATGTGCTCCACAGAAATGTACTCAGTCCCCAACATTAAGGAAACCGTTTCAAACTCACAAGCTGCTATTGGAATGAAGGCACAGCTGCATATAGAACAATGGCACACTCTACACACACACACACACACACATACTAGGTTCTATTTTTTTATTGAAATCAAAATATCCAGATTTGTACAGTAACAAAGCTATGTTGAGTTTCAGCCCCCAGTGCTTTAATAGAGACGTGTGTGTGTATATAATACAAGGCTACAGTATAGCAGCCAGTCACATGAAAAGAACAGACCTACTGAACTATAGTACCAGTTATGTGTGTTGGGTAACAAAATAGTTGTAACAATTGTAATGTCATCTCAAATGTAAAATGCAAATATGGCATATCTTTAAAACCATACATTTCACAAGACACAAAGGCTTATCAGTTTAAAACAAGTATTCCTGAGTCCATTTCTTGTTGAGCACCATGTAAACCAGTGATCCCACCTGCCCACCCAACCCTGTGGCTTATGTCTCTCAGTGGATCTTTAGGTTCTGGAAGTGTTTGAATGTGGCACCTAATGCCCAGCTTGTCTCAATATTGTTCACCTTCTTAGTCAGCTGGAGAAAGGAGACACACCAAATCACTCATGCCTTTTTG
The DNA here is from genome assembly GCF_002021735.2 of Oncorhynchus kisutch. Classification (NCBI taxonomy): domain Eukaryota; kingdom Metazoa; phylum Chordata; class Actinopteri; order Salmoniformes; family Salmonidae; genus Oncorhynchus; species Oncorhynchus kisutch. Next base: position 30,164,896 of record NC_034194.2, on the reverse strand, counting down.
TATTTATTTAAGTAAAAATGTTTAACAGATCTTGTCTGACCATTTCTTTGTTGCTAGCTTTAAAAAGTGTGGTTTTGCATTACTGAATTGCCAAAAGGACTATTCCATTATGACTTGGCGGTCTCACCTGCAGTACAGTGTTCTCTTTGAAGCCGAAGCCATCTTTGAGCAGACAGGTGATGTAGGTCATGTCCATACACAAGAAGGGGCTGACAGGACGGTACTTAGACATCTTGTTACACACTGGAATAAGAAACAAATCCATTGCCAGATCAGTGCAGTAAAGGGAAACGAGGAGAGGTGACTCCCGTAAGCCATTAAGACTTCTCAAGCATAGAATCTATCCCTTACTGCGCTATCAGAGCTGCACTAGCCAACACCTGCATAGCTGTTGTTTTGATGGTGTGGGAAGGAAACCGTGTTTGAGCAGACAAATCCACAGGCGGCTCCCGGCATTATTCAAGGCCTAAGCCTTGTGCCCACAAGTAGTCCATTCATTTCAATGGGAGGCAATTCACACAGCTGGGACTCATCTGCCAGATTGCGGTGCGTGCACTGTGTTTTTGAATTATTTTTTGCTCAGAAATCCTGGGGGGCTAAGTTAGGGAACCCTGCACAACACAGTAATGATAAATCCATTCCTATGGACAGTATTTCTATTACATATATTTGCAATATGTATTTAAATGACTTCTGAGTATTTTGACATTTGTATTACATTGGGCTGAATTACACTCCAATGTGCTATGTAACAAGATACTTTCAAGAGCTGTCATTTGTATTTTCAAAATAGAAAATACTTTTCTATCCCATTTTTCATAACGGTTGACCGTTTTGTTGCTCCCTTTCACCTGGAGTTGGCATCAGGAGTCTGTCTAAATTAACCCAATGGAATTGTATATGTAAAAATGAACAATTGCAAAGCATGCAGAGTATTATTCTAATGATATGCGGCATGAAACAAGTCCAATAATAATACACAGTGTGCTAAGCAGTTCATTTTGGTATGTTACAATTTTTTTTGCATTTACATTTGTCATTTAGCAGACAATTATCCAGAGTAACTTACAGTCAGGGCACTCAACTAAGGTAGATAAAATAAAATGTTACTGAGAATGTTGCTGTTCAGGCCGGCTACTTGCAAATGCATTTATGTATTTTAAAATACAAAATAGAGTTGAAGTCGGGAGTTTACATACACTTAGGTTGGAGTCATTAAAACTTGTTTTTCAACCACTCCACAAATTTCTTGTTAACAAACTATAGTTTTGGCAAGTCTGTTAGGACATCTACTTTGTGCATGACACAGGTCATTTTTCCAACAATTGTTTACAGACAAGATTATTTCACTTATAAATCACTGTTTCACAATTCCAGTGGGTCAGAAGTTTACATACACTAAGTTGACTGTGAAAATTCCAGAAAATGATGTCATGGCATTAGAAGCTTCTGATAGGCTCATTGACATCAATGAGTCAATTGGAGGTGTGTCTGTGGATGTATTTCAAGACCTACCTTCTAACTCAGTGCCTCTTTGCTTGACATCATGGGAAAATCCAAAGAAATAAGCCAAGACCTCAGGAAAAAAAATTGTATACCTCCACAAGTCCGGTTTATCCTTGGGAGTAATTTCCAAATCAATCCCAGAACAACAGGAAAGGACCTTGTGAAGATGCTGGAGGAAACAGGTACAAAAGTATCTGTAGCCACAGTAAAATGAGTCCTATATTGACATAACCTAAAGGCCGTTCAGCAAGGAAGAAGCCACTGCTCCAAAAAAGCCAGACTACGGTTTGCAACTGCACATGGGGACAAAGATTGTACTTTTGGGGGAAATGTCCTCTGGTCTGATGAAACAAAAATAGAACTGTTTTGCCATAATCAACATCGTTATGTTTGGAGGAAAAAGGGGGAGGCTTGCAAGCCGAAGAACACCATCCCAACCGTGATGCACGGGGGTGGCAGCATCATGTTGAGGTGGTTTTCTGCAGGAGGGACTGGTGCACTTCACAAAATAGATGGCATGTTTGGAGGAAAAAGGGGGAGGCTTGCAAGCCGAAGAACACCATCCCAACCGTGATGCACGGGGGTGGCAGCATCATGTTGAGGTGGTTTTCTGCAGGAGGGACTGGTGCACTTCACAAAATAGATGGCATCATGAGGAGGGAAAATTGTGGAAGCCACATCTCAAGCCACATCTCAAGACATCAGTCAGGAAGTTAAAGCTTGGTTGCAAATGGATCTTCCAAATGGACAATGGACAACCCCAAGCATGGACAACCCCAAGCATACTTCCAAAGTTGTGGCAAAATGGCTTAAGGACAACAAAGTCAAGGTATTGGAGTGGCCATCACAAAGCCCTGACCTCAATCCTATAGAATATTTGTGGGCAGAACTGAAAAAGCGTGTCTGAGCAAGGAGGCCTACCAGCCAGCTGTCAGGAGGAATGAGCCGAAATTCACCCAACTTATTGTGGGAAGCTTGAGGAAAGCTACCCAAACATTTGACCCAAGTTAAACAATTTACAGGCAATGCTACCAAATACTAATTGAGTGTCTAAACTTCTGACCCACTGGGAATGTGATGAAAAAAAAAATACTGAAAAAAATAATTCTTTCTACTATTATTCTGACATTTTACATTCTTAAAATAATGTGGAGATCCTAACTGACCTAAGACAGGGAATTTTACTTACAATAATTGTGAAAAACTGAGTTTAAATGTATTTGGCTGATGTGTATGTAAACTCCTGACTTCAACTGTACATGTATTTTATTTTCATTTCAAAATAGAAGTATTTGGTTGTTTATTTTGATACATCGATCCTTATGATATTTTGTCATTTTTGCCCATCTCTGGCTATGCATATCATTACTCATCAGACTTAACTCGTTCTCACCCTCTTTAGCTCCCTTCTTAAAGTCTCTGACCTCCAGCATTCCTCCTTGGGTCCCATCTGAAAGAGTGGAAAGACGGGGGTCGTTAATCTTTCCTTCAGAAACACTGTCATTACACTGTATCATTCATTACAATGAGAGCAGGGCTACACAGTACATCTCCATCATACTAATAGGGCCTGCAACCTTTCTCATCATGTTACTCACTGACGACCACGGACACCACTCTAATAACAACCTAGAACTCATCACACCACTGAGTCTTGAGTCAGTTACTTCAGAAATTAGTCATTGTTCCCTGTCGGGAGGGAGGAGGGGAATGAATCTCCTTCTAGGAGTCATTATACTAACTGTGTGTGTGTGTCCTCTCACTAGCCCCGTTTATACCTGGTTCTAACATGCATCCTTTGTCCTGATCTTATCCACATTCCAATTGTTCCCACATTGAAGCCATTGCATCTCAACATGGTAGTAAAATGGGTCTCTTATCCGTCCACTGTGTCAGCATTGTGACTAGATATCCGGGTCCGCTCTGTATGAAAATTATTTGACAGATATTTGAAAATATTACTTATTTATTTTAAGACACACATTGATGTCATAAATCAATGGTATAACGTGTCAATGTTTGTAGAGGGCGGGATAATGATGATTTAAATAGTTTCACTGTCCCCATCTTTCTACACTTTAGTAAATTGGAGAAGATAAAATATATACCCTACAGGGCTCTTTTGACATTCTCCCGAATGTGGCAACCTTTCTTTACCCATGTAGAGACAGTGCAATTATAACAATCATAGAGCCCCTCACTACCTCCGGAGGTGGTCAGGAAGGTCTGATCACAATGTGTCTTAATCGTCTACACCTGTCTAAAATTGTGGGCACAATCAGAATGTGGACAAGATCAGGACAAAGGACGATTGTCGGAACCCGGTATAAACAGGGCTACAAATGTGTCCACTGCTTGGATGTAGTAGAAGTTGTGTGTGTGTGTTCTCACCAATAAGGCCTGCGTCCATGGCTCTGTCAAAGTAGTAGGAGAAAGCATAGAACACACTGGTGTCTTTCAACTCATAGGGCTGGTGAACTATTCCCTTTACTACCTTCAACACCTCCTGGTAACACAGCTTGTATCCTGCATAACCTGGGACACGGACCGAAACAGGATACTGTTATGAGCTCAAGTTTTTTAATCAATGCAATGTATTTGTATAGCACTTTCATACACATTTGTGACAGACTGCTTTACAGCAACCCCAGGTAAACCCTAGTACCCTGCATAGTAAGACACTTTGAGAGGTACCAAGTTCAGCATGCTACGTACATACAAAATGTATGCACGCATGACTAAGTCGCTTTGGATAAAAGCGTCTGCTAAAGGGCAGATATATTATTATTAAGGTTGCTCGACTACAGTACATATTTGATGGCAGTTCTAGCAGATCCAGTGAGTTGGTTGACTCTCACCATCAGGTATCCCGCTGACTGTGTAGGTGAGTCCTCCAAAGCTCCACTCCTCTCTGAACTTCTTGGGCAGACAGGCACTTTTGAACACTCTCCACTCCAACCCTGTAGCATAAAGTAACAAAATATTGATGAATGGGGGTCTATGAATAACATAGAAAAGTAAAAAGCATGTTCTAAAACCTATATTGTGTGTGAATTGGGGATTTGAACATGCTGATGATGATATGTAAATGAATGTTAGGGGTCGATTCAATCTGTATTGCTGAAGTTCAGCGTTATAGCGCAATTGAAATTTAAAGGTAATTTCCGATTGAGCCGACATACCCAGCGTTTACTGTGTGTGAACGCAGTGTCCGCTAATGCGGGAACACTGCCTTTAAATTTCTATCGAAGTGTATCGAGCCATCACCTTCTGCCCCCAGTGCTCCTAGGGCTGCCAGTCTGGCTGCCATCAGGCCATTACCCAGGTAGCTGTCAATCAAATCAATTAATTAATAGTTATTTGGATAGTACTTTTACAAACTATTACGGGTTTGTTGTATAGAACAATTACTTGTGACTGTTTATACTTTCTACATCAGTGGATATAGAATGTTTACCTGTGAGTGTACAGTTCATATGTAGTGTTGAACATGTCAAATCTGGCAATGTAGTCAGCAGGAGAACTTACAATGGTTTTCTGCACAGGAAAAATAAATATGTGAACAAATGTAATTAACATTCCAGAAAAAATTAAATGCATGTACAGTGAGGCAAAAAAGTATTTAGTCAGCCACCAATTGTGTTTTCCCACTTAAAAAGAGAGAGGCCTGTCATTTTCATCATAGGTACACTTCAACTATGACAGACAAAACAATCCAGAAAATCACATAGTAGGATTTTTAATTTTTAATGAGCAAATTATGGTGGAAAATAAGAATTTGGTTACCTACAAACAAGCAAGATTTCACAAGAACTTTGAGCAAAAATCCCAGAACCACACGGGGGGACCGAGTGAATGACCTGCAGAGAGCTGGGACCCAAGTAACAAAGCCTACCATCAGTAACACACTACGCCGCCAGGGACTCAAATCCTGCAGTGCCAGACGTGTCCCCCTGCTTAAGCCAGTACATGTCCAGGCCCGTCTGAAGTTTGCTAGAGAGCATTTGGATGATCCAGAAGAAGATTGGGAGAATGTCATATGGTCAGATGAAACCAAAATATAACTTTTTGGTAAAAACTCAACTCGTCGTGTTTGGAGGACAAAGAATGCTGAGTTGCATCCAAAGAACACCATACCTACTGTGAAGCATGGGGGTGAAACATCATGCTTTGGGGCTGTTTTTCTGCAAAGGGACCAGGACGACTGATCCGTGTAAAGGAAAGAATGAATGGGGCCATGTATCGTGAGATTTTGAGTGAAAACCTCCTTCCATCAGCAAGGGCATTGAAGATGAAACGTGGCTGGGTCTTTCAGCATAACAATGATCCCAAACACACCACCCGGGCAACGAAGGAGTGGCTTCGTAAGAAGCATTTCAAGGTCCTGGAGTGGCCTAGCCAGTCTCCCGATCTCAACCCCATAGAAAATCTTTGGAGGGAGTTGAAAGTCCGTGTCGCCCAGCAACACCCCCAAAACATCACTGCTCTAGAGGAGATCTGCATGGAGGAATGGGCCATAATACCAACAACAGTGTGTGAAAACCTTGTGAAGACTTACAGAAAACGTTTGACCTCTGTCATTGCCAACAAAGGGTATATAACAAAGTATTGAGATAAACTTTTGTTATTGACCAAATACTTATTTTCCACCATAATTTGCAAATATATTCATTAAAAATCCTACAATGTGATTTTCTGGATTTGTTTTTCTCATTTTGTCTGTCATAGTTGAAGTGTACCTATGATGAAAATACAGGCCTCTCTCATCTTTTTAAGTGGGAGAACTTGCACAATTGGTGGCTGACTAAATACTTTTTTGCCCCACTGTATGTCTAACTGATCTTGTGCCTGGCAAATGAAATGTATGCATGCATGACTAAGTCGCATTGGATAAATGGCATATATTATTTTATTATTCATATTCAAATATAAACACTGTATCAACATAGTGTAGAAGCACAATATTGAAAATAAATCAGGTTGTACAAATTAACCCTAACCTTGGATTTGGGTAGAAAAGTGATTTGAGTCGATCCACCCCCCAGATCTAGAATCCCCACGGACTTCCTGGTCTCAGCATACAGGTGACCTAAAAAAAAATGTTTCCCATTTGAACCAACTTTATTGACAAGTTCCCTCTGAAGACGGTGAGATAGGAATCAGTCACACTTGGGCAATTTCTCACATGGAATAGCCTTCATTTCTCAGAACAAGAATAGACTGACGAATTTCAGAAGAAAGGCCTTTGTTTCTGGACATTTTGAGCCTGTAATCGCACCCACAAATGCTGATGCTCCAGATACTCAACTAGTCTAAAGAAGGATTATTATTGTTTCTTTAAATCAGCACAACCGTTTTCAGCTGTGCTAACATAATTTCAAAAGGGTTTTCTAATGATCAATTAGCCTTTTAAAATTATAAACTTGGATTAGCTAACACAACGTGCCATTGGATCACAGGAGTGATGGTTGCTGATAATGGGCCTCTGTACGCCTATGTAGATATTCCACGAAAAATCTGCCATTTCCGGCTACAATAGTAATTTACAACATTAACAATGTCTACAGGCGTAAAATTTGATGTTATTTTAATGGACAAAAAATGTGGTTTTCTTTCAAAAACAAGGACATTTCTAAGTGACCCCAAACTTTTGAACGGTAGTGTATATACATATGGCCAACACTACACCCTTAGATAATTCGATTATAACCAAGAATGCATTACAATATGTCCTATGACAAGAAGTTACAAGTCTCACCTGTCAAAAAGTTCACAGTAACCCACGCCAAAATTCCTATGAGAACAAAAAAGTTCAATTGAAGTGGGGTTAATACTGATCTGACAATGCAGTTTAGTGCACTTAACTCACAACTTGTTTGACATGCATAAGCATTCGTTTTACATGTGTGAGAGGGCTATCATTTGAGAGACGTGGTCAAAATGCTGACAAATCAATTACACAATGACACCACACGAGGCTTGGTAAGCCACTAATTCCATTCACCACATAATTACACGTTTTTGAGATGTAACCAACACTGCCTCTAACGACAACAACCCTCTTTTTCCAACAGCGTCATCATAACAGATCAGGGTAATCTACAGTAATTTAGTGAAATAGCCTCAGGAAAACCAACACAATGAAAAAGAAAGAGCACAGCAAGCTGTAGAAGGAGAACAGTGACTGATGCTATCAGGAGGAGAGCACTGTTGAAGCCTGCAACCGAAGTGCTGATGAATAGGTTTGACTGGAGGTTTACTGGGGGGTTATTGGGAGACGAGACGTTACCTTCATTTGTACCATCCATTATGCTGACGCTGTCGTCTGGGACGAAGAAGGGAGATTCATCAAACACTTCCTGCACCTGAGGGGTGGAGTTGGAAGATGGAGAGAGACAACAGAAAGAGTGAATGTAGTGTCAACACCTTCAGCAGTGCCATACTTGATTTAATAGTGCTGTACACTAGCCCCGTATCAGACCTAGCAGTGCCTTAACCAGTACCTGTTCCAGCAGAGCCTGGGCTTTCTCTGGGGGCAGCAGCCTGAGTCCTGCTGTAGCTTTCAGGACCAGTGGGGTTCTCTTCCAATCCAGCTGCGGGACAGTCTTCTTTGCCACCTTAAGAAGCTGCCTCACTGTGTACCCACCCTGGCGAGATAATGTGGTTGTGATGATGATGATAAATTTGAGTAAAATCTATTTGAAGTGTTTTGGGAATATTGGAATATCACTTGCTGCGTCGACAATTACAACCACTGCTGTACTCACCATTTCAGGCATGTCTGCGTATGCCGACAGACCAGGCTTGATGGAATGGAACATCTCATTATCCAACACTGGTAACTCCTCTGTCAGAAAAAATATACAAATGAACCATTAGTCAACAGATAAAGAAATACAGTTGAAATGACAAAATCCACTTGAATCAATAAGCATTTAATCTACAATTTGCAAACATTAATGATGTTTTATGAAGATGGGCATTTAGTGTAATGTTCATTGACTAGCATCTAATAATAAACATATTTAATTTAGTTTAATAAATGGGCAATTCAATATTGCATACAGTAACACATTTGGGAGCATCAGAATGTTAACATAACTCACCAGGGTCTTTCTGTATGAAGGTGTAGACATGGATGCGTGTCCCAGTGCTGCCAGCGTCAAACATTACCCCGTAGAAGATCCGGCTGGAGTTGGCCGGACGGCTGAGGCTGGGGAGGAGGTTACCCAAGCTGGCTGAGAAATCCAGGACAGAAGCCTTGGGCTGGAGCTGGGCATGGGACAGCCCTGTCAGAGCCAACACAACCAGAACCAGAGACAGGACCACTGCAGGTTGGAGCGGAGCCTGGAGAGACATCTTCACTCTGGCGAAGGAGCAGGAGATGAGTGTCCCTCTGATGGGTATGAAGCCAAGAGATTAGGCTAAACCTGATGGACTAACGGGTATCTTAGTCAACTCAACTAATAGAAGAGTGGAGACTGAGGCAGTTGTGTAGAGGAAAGTTTAGTTTAGCCAACAGCACGCTACATAGCCTAATTGACACTGCTTCTGAGACCTGATTTAACTGGATAGAAGATACAACTAGAAGCAACAACCAACAGAAGAGCCCCAAAGCAATAACATGCAGTTATATGGACTTTGACCACACCCCAACTAGCCATTCACCAATCAGAAGTGAGCCCTCTGGAGGATGAAGCGCACACTTCCACCTTGACACTTCCATTAGCAGGATTATGTTAGACAAATGTACAGTACTCCCCCTCCCCCTGGTTCCTACATTCGCTTTTGAGCCAGGAGTGTCACCAAATCTGTGTTCTATTCATTAGCTATGTTGTAGCTAATTGTCAGTGGTTAAAAAAAGTACCCAATTGTCTTACTTGAGTAAAAGTAAAGATACTTGACTCAAATAAAAGTCACGCGATATGGGCCGCACAACAAACTTCCAATGGTGGCGAGAGGATGGCGATGGAGCGACTCCTTCCCCAGCCACGGCTCGAGCCCAGCCCCGCTTCGCACCCCAGCCCCGCTTTGCACCCCAGCCCTGCTTCGCACCCCAGCCCCGCTTCGCATTCCACCCCCGCTTCGCATCCCAGCCCGGCTTCGCACCCCAGCCCGGCTTCGCACCCCAGCCCGGCTTCGCACCCCAGCCCCGCTTCGCACCCCAGCCCGACCGACCCAGCCTTTAGAGCCAATCCTTATCCCAAAATTACGGATCTTTTTTTGACAATTTCCCTTACCTACATTGTTATAACATGCTGTTCACCTTGGAGACCTACTGTAGATATGGGTACGGCACGGCATGAGATTTACACCCTCTCCCCAGATTTTCAAGGGCCAGGGAGAGGTCACCGGACGCGGCCAAAACTGCAACACTTTCCAGGCTTGGGCCCCTCTCTCAGGGCGAACCCATTCCAGGGCACCCTACCCGTCACAAATAAAAGAGAACTCTCCCGGGGCTCTCGCCAGCTTCTCCGGGATCTGTCGCGTTAACGCACTGGATGCCTTGCGGCGCTCGTCTCCGCCAGTCCGTGGACATTCTGAAAGTAGTTTGAGGTCAGTAGGCCACATGACCAAATAGCCAATGAAATTAGAATGTTTACAAACTTCATGAAAAATCATGTGAGATGAAAATGGACAAACTAAAGGGTGTGCAATATACAAGGGTAGTCAGTGGACATTCTGAACCTTGTTTGAGGTCAGTAGGTCACATCACCAAGGAGCTATTGAAACATTGAAAAACATTGAAAATTCATGTCAAATTGTCAGAGATGAAAATGGACAGAATAAAGGGTGTGCAATGTGTAGGCCCACTGTGTGAACAACAGTAAGTCACATGACCAAAGAGCTATTGAAATTCAAAAACGTACAAAAAATTATTTAAATAGTGCGAGATGTAAATCGACTAAAAATAAGTGTGTGCAATGTGTGTCTTGTCCTTCGGGTTAGCTAGAAGCAGTTTTGAAAGTTTAAATAAACATTTATAATTCTAACGTAGATTGTTGTTTTCCATACTTTAGGGTTAGGGTAATCCTGCTGACAATGTAAATAAAGACAATAAAAGGTGAATCCAGAGAATGAACATGCTGAGAAAACAAAACAATTAGCGCACACATATTCAGCATGTCTGATGCAGTCAGGAGAAACCCACTGTAATCAGCCCACACATATTCAGCATGTCTGATGCAGTCAGGAGAAACCCACTGTAATCAGCCCACACATATTCAGCATGTCTGATGCAGTCAGGAGAAACCCACTGTAATCAGCCCACACATATTCAGCATGTCTGATGCAGTCAGGAGAAACCCACTGTAATCAGCCCACACATATTCAGCATGTCTGATGCAGTCAGGAGAAACCCACTGTAATCAGCCCACACATATTCAGCATGTCTGATGCAGTCAGGAGAAACCCACTGTAATCAGCCCACACATATTCAGCATGTCTGAGCAGTCAGGAGAAACCCACTGTAATTATTTTTGTGCCAGCACAGCAGAAGCATATTTCTATTGTTTTGATTTTGCAACAAGTATAATGGTCTGTCTGTCAAAACAGAGGGATTTCTTAGGCAGCAAAATACCAGGCTTTAAGGCATTCCCTTATGTAGCTATTGCTTGTGGGTGAGGATTAGTCTATGGACAGATAATCTTAAAGTTTGAAACTCATTTTACTGTTCACATAGGGGCCAATTCAGACTTAGGAAACATCCTATGCATGCCTTTCCTACACACATCCCAGTAGTTGGTATTGGGCACGTGAGTGGAAAGGCTAAAGCAACAGTAGACGAAAGTTGAGGGGTGAGGTCCGGGGAGGTGCAACTGCGACAGCTGAAAGTCGGCCTCTAATGTGGTTTTCCAACACCAAGGCTCAGATCAATCCTGCAGTCAGTGGTGATTTTAACATGTAAATCTTGGTGGGGCAAAAAAACACATTTATAGTTGAAGTAGTAAGTTTACATGCACCTTAGGCAAATACATTTAAACTCAGTTTTTCACAATTCCTCACATTTAATCCTAGTAAAAACTCCCTGTTTTAGGTCAGTTAGGATCATCACTTTATTTTAAGAATGTGAAACGTCAGAGTAATAGTAGAGAGAATGATTTCAGCTTTTATTTCTTTCATCACATTCCCAGTGGGTCAGAAGTTTACGTACACTCAATTAGTATTTGGTAGCATTGCCTTTAAATTGTTTAACTTGGGTCAAACGTTTCGTGTAGCCTTCCACAAGCTTCCCACATACATGGCCCATTCCTCCTGACAGAGCTGGTGTAACTGAGTCAGGTTTGTAGGCCTCCTTGCTCGCACAGGCATTTTTTATATTTTTTATTTTGCCCCGTTTTTCTCCCCAATTTCGTGGTATCCAATTGTTTTTAGTAGCTACTATCTTGTCTCATCGCTACAACTCCCGTATGGGCTCGGGAGAGATGAAGGTTGAAAGTCATGCATCCTCCGATACACAACCCAACCAAGCCGCACTGCTTCTTAACACAGCGCGCATCCAACCCGGAAGCCAGCCGCACCAATGTGTCGGAGGAAACACTGTGCACCTGGCAACCTTGGCTCGCCACAGGAGTCGCTGGTGCGCGATGAGACAAGGACATCCCTACCGGCCAACCCCTCCCTAACCCGGGCGACGCTAGGCCAATTGTGCGTCGCCCCACGGACCTCCAGGTCACGGCCGGTTACGACAGAGCCTGGGCGCGAACCCAGAGTCTCTGATGGCCGCAGTACAGCGCCCTTAACCACTGCGCCACCCGGGAGGCCTCACACACGCATTTTCAGTTCTGCCCACAAATTTTCTATAGGATTGAGGTCAGGGATTTGCAATGGCCACTCCAATTCCTCGACTTTGTTGTCCTTAAGCCATTTTGCCAAAACTTTGGAAGTATGTTTAAGGTCATTGTCAATTTGAAAGACCCATTGTGACCAAGCTTTAACTCCCTGACTGATGTCTTGATATGTTGCTTCAATATATCCACAAAATGTTCCCCTCTTATGATGCCATCTATTTTGTGAAGTGCACCAGTCCCTCCTGCAGCAAAGCACCCCCACAACATGATTCTGCCACCCCATGCTTCAAGGTTGGGATGTTGTTCTTCGGCTTGCAAGCCTCCCCCTTTTTCCTCGAAACATAACGATGATCATTATGGCCAAACAGTTCTATTTTTGTTTCATAAGACCAGAGGACATTTCTCCAAAAAGTACAATCTTTGTCCCCATGTGCAGTTGCAAACCGTAGTCTTGGCTTTTTTTTAATGGAGGTTTTGGAGCAGTGGCTTCTTCCTTGCTGAGCGGCCTTTCAGGTTATGTCGATATAGGACTCGTTTTACTGTGGATATAGATACTTTTGTACCTGTTTCCTCAAGCATCTTCACAAGGTCCTTTGCTGTTGTTCTGGGATTTATATGCACTTTTCACACCAAAGTACATTCATCTCTAGGAGACAGAACGTGTGTCCTTCCTGAGCGGTATGACGGCTGCGTGGTGCCATGGTGTTTATACTTGCGTACTATTGTTTGTACAGATGAACGTGGTACCTTCAGGCATATGGAAATTGCTCCCAAGGATGAACCAGACTTGTGGAGGTCTACAATTTTTTGTCTGAGGTCTTGGCTGATTTCTTTTGATTTTCCCATGATGTCAAGCAAAGAGGCACTGAGTTTGAAGGTAGGCCTTGAAATACATCCACAGGTACACCTCCAATTGACTCAAATGATGTCAATTAGCCTATCAGAAGCTTCTAAAGCCATGACATCATTTTCTGGAATTTTCCAAGCTGTTTAAAGGCACAGTCAACTTAGTGTATGTAAACTTCTGACCCACTGGAATTGTGATAGTGAATTATAAGTGAAGTAATCTGTCTGTAAACAATTGTTGGAAAAATTACTTGTGTCATGCACAAAGTAGATGTCCTAACCGACTTGCCAAAAATATAGTTTGTTAATGAGAAATTTGTGGAGTGGTTGAAAAACGAATTAAATTACTCCAACCTAAGTAGTGTATGTAAACATTCAACTTCAATTGCAAGTGGAATGCATGCCAGAAATGCCACTACACAACACTAAACAATATATTAATTGCACTATAATGGTGATAAACAGTGCCCACAAACTGTTAGGGCCTACACATAAAGCTCTCCCAACAGCAGTCCCAACATTTTACCACTGCTACACCTGGCTATCAGGTGAGCCTTATCTGGCAGTGAAACAGTTCATTCTGCCTCATTTACTACCTTAAAAAAAATATAGCTTATATGGCTGACTTGTTTAAACAAATGTGGTTTCTAATGACAATTGAGATGGACAAACTATGGCGGTAAGGGGATGACAAGCGGATAAGAGGTTAGTTAGTCAATGTAACTATTTGTTCAGCACTTTTGAAATGTACAGCAGCAGAATTCAGAACATGGGTCATTCTTACAGTGCTCTCCCTGTACACCAAGTCAGAACCGTATAAAGGGGGCATATAAGCAGACAATGAAAGCTCTTACAATATTCAATGATTACATTTCTCTAAAACAGGTTATAGGCTACAGTAGAAGTCTGAACAGTGGGCTAAATTAAGAGGGGTAAATAGACCAAATTATTAGGGTGAGGCACATGGGCTACTAACATCTTACTACACAACATACACTTGGTATTACTTTCTTAGCTACAGTATACATATCTCCCTGGCATAGTACATCATTTATGAAGCAGCACATAATACATTTTTGGAGCTTGGCTCACTTGAACAGGAAGGTGGCGGGGCGGTCCTCTGAGTTAACATTGACAGCATGGTCAATGTTGAATGTTTATCATTTTAAACCTGGAAAAGAGCTCCTTAATCCCAGATCTGGGACCACACAGCTAGTCACCGATTCCTTCCAAATGTATGTAATGTTAATGTCCAATGGCCAATGAGCACTGATACACTTATCTATAATTTCTCTTCATATGACAAGGTTTAAAAAGGGTTTGCCAGCAGATTGTCGACTTGATTCATGATGATGACTGCTAGCTAAGATTTTGAAAGTATGACGTTGACATGATCAGTCCAAACAAAGCTACTGTAGATATAACGTGATTTGACGTAATTTTATCTGTGGCCAATGACCTTGAGCCTTCTTGGATGGGCACTTCTATGGCAGCAGCCAAAGGGCAAGAATTTTCAAGGTCTGCTCTTACACTTGGCAGTGACATTAAGTCCCCATGAGTGACAGAACACTGAGCTAATCACGGCGCAATGCTCCATATTTTCTGCTTGCTTGCCCCACCATCACAGAAAGCACTGATCTAGGCTGAAACACCTGCATTTTGGAGCTGCCTTACTCAAGAAAACAAAAAAGAGACCATGTTTGTATGCGGCTTTATTAACTCAATGATATATATTATTTTTTACATCGTTTGCAAACAGATATGTGACACGTGCTAATGCCAAAATAACAGGCAAGCCCAAGCCCCCACCAAAAATGTTATAATTATTTGTAGTTATTTTTGCTAAAAATGTGGGGCTCAAAACAGGTGGGGCTCTGTCTGTACAATGTACACTCAATTAGTGAGAAAGAACATCAACTCCATGTAGGGGCAAGTCGGACAATTTTATTCCCATCATGCACCACACTTTGAAAAGCGGTGACCAACGATGGTCATCGACATGACAAAAGTGATCCGTTCGAAGACACGCAATCAGACTTACCTTACGCAGGCATGTAATGTGCTCTACATGTGTGGCTACCTTGCGGGCACTGAATAAATTCAGAGGAAGAGGTGAAGTGTGAGGGATAACTGGGCCCAAAATCTGGCTTCACCAGCTTGTGGAGTCTTTAATAAAAAAAATTGCTCACCAAGCAAGGAGTTTTTGTATAGAGGACAATGCGTGTCGCATTTGTTTAGCAAAATGTAAAGGCTTATTTGCTACATGTGGCTTATTTGGTCGATTAGAAGTTTCGTAGTGATTAGGTTGTTACAAGCGTACTGATACAACTAGGACACGTGACATCCGGACAACTTTGAGAAAAAAAACGTCTATATCGGAGTTGTGTCTGGTCACCACAACCTCAGACAGAGTCATAAATCCTGCCAAGTTAAAAAAAAAATCTTAAAATATGATTGTCAACTTAACCCTAACCACACTGGTAACATTATGCCTCAAGTTAAATTCAAACCAAAAAGCACTTTTTTCCCCATAAATGTTTACAATATAGCCAATTTTGACATGGTGGCTGTGATTACTAGTGGAAACCATTGTGATGGGTGTTCAATCGCATATCTGCACTCTCATTGGCTAGAATGGTTCCACCTGATCTTGCCTTCTCCAGACTGCCTTCCATTTTTCAAGACATTTATTTTAATTGTTAGAGTAGCCACTTGAGTAATCTGTGACAAATATGTTATTATAAACTGGGTGGTTCGAGCCCTGAATGATGATTGGCTGAAAGCTGTGGTATACCACGGGTACAGAATGAAATAACATTTGTTTTTACTCTTCTAATTACATTGGTAACCAGCTTATAATAGCAATAAGGCACCTCAGGGGTGTGTGGTATATGGCCAATATACCACGGCTAAGGGCTGTTTTCAGGCACTCCACGTTGAGTCGGGTGGTATAGCTGTGGTATATTGGCCATATACCACACCCCCTTGGGCCTTATTGCTTGAATCAACCGCTAAATATCCTCCCACTTGCCGGCCAACAGATTCTCATTGGGGTTTCAATTTCAGAAATTGAAATTGTGCTGCCATTTCCTGGTTGCTAAAACTCTAATAGTTTTAAGATGGTACAAAGATTCTCAACACTATACTGTCTAAACCGCTGTGAAATATTTTCCATAACCAAAAACATTGTGTCTGCTGTTTAAAGTTGCTGTACAAAACCGAAAGTAAAAGATGCAAAAACAATTGACGTCGCTCACAGAGAACAGATCTACAGCTTCTTAGACTTGATCTATAAATCACATTTCAAAAAGCCATCCCTTTAAATGTGGTGTACCTTTATTCATGAGAATGTGTTGACAGACTCAGTAGAATACATGGAGAAAACGGTTTTAGAATATAAAGTGCATTCGGAAAGTATTCAGACCCATTCTCCACATTTTGTTACCCTACAGCCTTATTCTAAAATGGATTAAATAAATAAAAAAGACCATAGATTTTTGAATCTTTTGCAAATGTATACAAAATAAAACAGAAATACCTTATTTACATAAGTATTCAGACCCTTTGTTATTGGACTCAAAATTGAGCTTTAGGTGCATCCTGTTTCCATTGATCATCCTTGAGTTGTTTCTACAACTTGATTAGAGTCCACCTGTGATAAATTC
Source organism: Oncorhynchus kisutch (assembly GCF_002021735.2). Taxonomy (NCBI): domain Eukaryota; kingdom Metazoa; phylum Chordata; class Actinopteri; order Salmoniformes; family Salmonidae; genus Oncorhynchus; species Oncorhynchus kisutch. The sequence continues at coordinate 30,148,089 of NC_034194.2, read as the reverse complement.
AATTGATTTAGATATGATTTGGAAAGGCACACACCCGTCTAGATAAGGTCCCACAGTTGACAGTGCATGTCAGAGCAAAAACCAAGCCATGAGGTCGAAGGAATTGTCCGTAGAGCTCCGAGACACAGATCTGGGGAAGGGTACCAAACAATGTCTGCAGCATTGAAGGTTCCCAAGAACACAGTGGCCTCCATCATTCTTAAATTAAAGAAGTTTGGAACCACTAAGACTCTTCCTAGAGATGGCCGCCCGGCGAAACTGAGCATTCTGGGGAGAAGGGCCTTGGTCAGGGAAGTGACCAAGAACCCGATGGTCACTGACAGAGCTCCAGAGTTCCTCTGTGGAGATGGGAGAACCTTCCAGAAGGGCAACCATCTCTGCAGCACTGCACCAAAGCAGGCTTTTTTTAGTAGAGCAGCCAGACGGAAACCACTCCTCAGTAAAAGGCACGACAGCCCGCTTGGAGTTTGCCAAAAGGCACATAAAAGACACTCAGACCATGAGAAACAAGATTCTTTGGTCTGAAACCAATATTGAATTCTTTGGCCTGAATGCCAAGTGTCACATCTGGAGTAAACCTGGCACCATCCCTACGGTAAAGCATGGTAGTGGCAGCATGCATCATGCTGTGGGATAGATGTGTGCAGGCGTGAAAATGTTTTCAGCGGCAGGGACTGGGAGACTAGTCAGGATTGAGGGAAAATGTATGGAGCAAAGTACAGAGAGATACTTGATGGAAATCTGCTCCAGTGTGCTCAGGACGAAGGTCTACCTTCCAACAGGACAACAACCACCATCGATAAAAAACAGTACTGTGCAGCCGTCTTCAACCTGGCCAAGGCTTTCGACTCTGTCGATCACTGTATTCTTATCGGCAGACTCAACAGCCTTGGTTTCTCTAATGACTGCCTCGCCTGGTTCACTAACTACTTCTCAGATAGAGTTCAATGTGTCAAATTGGAGGGCCTGTTGTCTGGACCTCTGGCAGTCTCTATGGGGGTGCCACAGGGTTAAATTCTCAGGCCGACTCTTTCTCTGCATATATCAATGATGTCGCTCTTGCTGCTGGTGATTCTTTGATACACCTCTACGCAGACGACACCATTCTGTATACATCTGGCCCTTCTTTGGACACTGTGTTAACAAACCTCCAAACGAGCTTCAATGCCATACAACTCTCCTTCCGTGGCCTCCAACTGCTCTTAAATGCTAGTAAAACTAAATGCATGCTGTTCAACCGATCGCTGCCTGCACCTGCCCGCCTGCCTAGCATCATTACTCTGGACGGTTCTGACTTAGAATATGTGGACAACTATAAATACCTAGCTGTCTGGCTAGACTGTAAACTCTCCTTCCAGACTCATATTAAGCATCTCCAATCCAAAATTAAATCTAGAATCGGCTTCCTATTTCGCAACAAAGCATCCTTCATTCATGCTGCAAAATATACCCTCGTAAAACGGACTATCCTGCCGATCCTTGACTTCGGCGATGTCATTTACAAAATAGCCGCCAACACTCTACTCAGCAAATTGGACGCAGTACATAACAGTGCCATCCATTTCGTCATCAAAGCCCCATATACTACCCACCATTGCGACCTGTATGCTCTCGGTGGCTGGTCCTCACTACATATTCGTCACCAAACCCACTGGCTCCAGGTCATCTATAAGTCTTTGCTAGGTAAAGCTCCGCTTTATCTCAGCTCACTGGTCACCATAGCAACATCCAACCGTAGCACACGCTCCAGCAGGTATATTTCACTGGACACCCCCAAAGCCAACACCTCCTTTGGCCGCCATTCCTCCCAGTTCTCAATGACTGGAACGAATTGCAAAAATCACTGAATTTGGAGACATATCTCCCTCACTAACTTCAATCATTGGCTGTCAGAGCAGCTTACCGATCGCTGCAGCTATACACAGCCCATCTGTAAATAGCATACAACCAACTACCTACCTCATCCCCATATATTTTTTTCTGCTCTTTTGCACACCAGTATTTCTACTTGCACATCCTCATCTGCACATCCATCACTCCAGTGTTAATTGCTACATTTTAATTACTTCGCCAATATGGCCTATTTTTTGCCTTACCTCCTTACTTAATTTGCACACACCGTATACAGATTTTCTATTGTCTTATTAACTGTACGTTTGTTTATTCCATGTGTAACTCTGTTTGTTAATGGTCACACTGATTTGCTTTATCTTGACCAAGTCGCAGTTGTAAATGAGAACTTTTTCTCAACAGGCCTACCTGGTTAAATAAAGGTGAAATAAAAATAAATACAAAAATTGAGAGGATCTGCAGAGAATGGGATAAACTCCCCAAATACAGGTGTGCCATGCTTGTAACGTCATACCCAAGAAGACTCAAGGCTGTAATCACTGCCAAAGGTGCTTCTACAAAGTACTGAGTAAAGGGTTTAAAAACAAGCATTTAAGAATAATTTAAATAAAATGTAAAAACCTGTTTTTGCTTTATAATTATAGGGGGGAAAACTACTTCATCCATTTTAGAATAAGGCTGTAACAAAATGTGGAAAAAGTCAAGGGATCTGAATACTTTCCGAATGCACTGTAGGCCTCAAAGGAAAGCCATCTAACTGTGTCCATATTAGTCAGTTTAAGCACCAACTTGTAGATTGAAAAATACTCAGATTTTGTAGAATATTTAGGCAAATTTTAGGGTTATGAAAGTGTTTGGAGACGCTTTACGCACTAAATATATTGATGAATTAAAGCGTACATTCTGTTCAAATAGTGGTTTGATTCATCCTGAACGTTGCCATATTCTTGTTCAATATTCCTGCTTGAGAGAGAAATGTAAAAAATACAATGTCTAGTTATATAGAGCTCAGTGATGAGGCATAGGAAGTAGTATACTTAGCCACAGTATTCAATGGATATCTTTATTCCATGTAAAACAGGAACACCGCTCACTAATGTTACAAATTGGATTTTTAGAATGCACTCACACAAATACTAACACTTTGACAGTGTCTCTGTTCCACAGGTTGGGGACACTAAGGACCATGATGGCTGTGGGACTGGGGTGAAGCCACTTCTAGATGCTTAGCTACAGTCAGTGTACCGCTGTTCCCCTCCTAATGGTTATAGTTAGGATGCGAGGGGAGTACTGATCCTAGATCTTTGCCTATGGGCAACAGAGGCCTTCTCTCCCACCAAGTCCATCGTTCTCATGGAACTCCCAGGAGCAGCAGAAGGGTTTGAGGCTATAGTAACAGTACATTTCAGATCTAATCTGCCACCACCCTATAAGAAACATTACTTTCATTAACAGGGTCAAACTCCAAAGTATAAAAACTTTGCTCACGTAGTACACTCTGTATAAAACATATTCCAGGACTGCAATAAAGTCGTATCAGTTATCCATACCCCTTGGGTGCTAACCCCTTGTGAATGTCAGTCAGTAGAACGTTGTGCCAGGGAGAGAACACAACATTTACATTCCGTTTAGCGCATGGTTGGCATGGTAACTGCTGCAGCCTTAGTCGTGGCGTCCTCAGCCTTCCACTGTGATGTCACCGTCTTGATCTGAGTGTAGAACTGAATGCCCTGTAGCGACAACACAAACGAGACAGTCAACCACAGAAATCTTCCACCTCATATATAGTTGTCCGAAACAAAAATGTAGGATCAATATGATCGCATGATAAAATCGGTGGGTGAGAAACCATTGTGGGCTTGTGCTGGTCATTGCCGGTGTTGGGCTAACCTGTTTGCCGTAGAAGTTGGTGTCTCCCCTGAAGGAACCCCTGGAGCCGGTAAAGGAGAACATGGGCAGGGGGACGGGGATGGGCACGTTCACTCCAATCTGACAGACATACAGATCACATTATGAATCAAGGAGATAAATGTCAACAGAGAAATTACAGCTTGAGGGATCCATGAAAAGGCCTTGTGCATTGTTGCAAAATAGTTCTGTGAACAATAGATGGTTGTCCCTCAGTCTTAAATTCCATTAAAAGCAGATGAAACCCCCACTGAGTAACCACAAGCTATGAATCCACCAATCTATCAGGAAATGATGTCATCCAATGATCAATGGGAAACTACTTGCAATGCTTGACATCAAATCACACAAGTCTTACTTTCCTAAGCACCTACTGGAATTCTCTGACCGTTGAACTATGGCTCACCTGTCCGACATCCACCTCATGTGTGTACTTGCGGGCGGTAGCGCCGTTGGTAGTGAAGATGGCGGTTCCGTTGCCATACTGGTTGTTGTTGACTAGGGAGATGGCATCGTCCAGAGTGTCTGCCTCCAGAACCACCAGTACAGGCCCAAAAATCTCCTCCGTGTAGCACTTCATCGCTGGCTGGGGTGGGGAGGAGGAGTGGAAAAGCATGAGATTAAGCTCCCGGTCAGTGTTCTACAGGATATTATGTCAAGAATAGAGATTGGGTGGACTATCATGCATTATTATTATTGCAGGCCTTCCAAATGAGTTGAAGGCAAATCAGATCCAATATAATAAGTGAAGTGGTATGACTTGTGGAAGGGGATACACAGAAGATTCACACCCAAAAACCTGAAGGACACGTGAGAAACGTGAGAAAGTGAGAAACGTGAGAAAGTGAGAAATGTGAGAAAGAGTGGAAAGTCGGGTTGACAAAGGCACTGTTTTATCTTCTCTCCATATGGACAAGATTACACAACCATCAATGTGACTAATGGTTCATCAGCCAAGATCTCCATATAGCAGGCAGACGTCGCTGGTCAAGTCAGGCCTCTTAACTCCAGCCAGACATTAACCTACAAGCAGGGGTTGGAACCGTTTCAGGGAACCGAACCAAAAACAAGAAAAACATTGAGGAAAGGAAATGGATCTCTAGTATTCCAGAACAGAACCCTTATTTTCAAATCTTGAGAACCGGTTAATAATGTTATTTATTGTTCCAAAAATATTCCTAATGTCTAGTGTAATATAAATATATTTCAGTGAAGTCCTGATGCTAGTAATAGCCTAAACACATTCCAATTCATGACATGATGCTCAGCGCTTTAAGCATGCCCCCTCCATGTCCACCCCTCTCGCTCTCCCTACTGGTACAATTTCAGTCGCATTTCACGCCTGCACTCATCTGTCCACCAAACAACGAGCTTACCGGTTCCATAGTAAGCTGCTCTATCCGTGCTAATTGGTGGAGTAAATTCATGTGCTAAATGTAAAAATGATCTTGATTTCACCAGGTAAAAAATATATATATACACGTAAATTAACTATTACTTTTCTGGGGTTCGAACCGGTTCAGAACATTATTATGCTGGTCGGAACAAAATAAAATCGGGATTCTGCTCGGAACAGAACAGTTGCAAAATAAATCATTTGGTTCCAACCTCTGCCCACCAGAGGGGCTTTGGTTAGATTGTACTGCAGGACAAGGGTTAAATATTCTTATCTACTGTAACAGTGAGTTACAGAGCTACCACAGGCATGTTTCAACGTTTATCTCCTTTATGTGGAATTCCCACTGTACCAAGGTTCAGCGTTGTTGTGAGATACTCCAGTGATGTAAACCCAAATATAAACTGGGTGGTTTTAGCCTTCCAATGCTGATTGGCTGAAAGCTGGGGCATATCAGACCGCGTATGACAAAACATACATTTTTTCTGTTCTAATTACTTTGGTAACCAGTTTATAATAGCAATAAGGCACCTCGGGGCTTTGTGGTATATAGCTAATATACCATGGCTAAGGGCTGTATCCAGGCACTCCGCGTTGTGCGATGGCTGAGAACAGCACTTAGCCGTTCTATATTGGCCATATATCACACCCCTATTGCTTAAATATAGAGGTGCGGTGGTTCACCAAAAGTTACATGATGTAATGTAATAATGTAGCCGGAATACTTGTAGATGAGGAAACCTTGGCTTTAGCTCAGCTACTGACAGCGCCCCCCTTACCGAAACGTTGCCGATGATAGTGGGTCCTACAAAGTTTCCATTCTCGTATCCTTTGACGTGGACATTGCGTCCATCCAGCAGCAGCGTAGCTCCCTCGTCCACGCCACTCTGGATCAACATCTCAACACGGGCCCTGGCCTCAGGGGAAATCAGTGGACCCACGTCAGCACCTGGCTGGTCACCTAGATACACCCACACAAAGGAAGAAAACAAGGAATTAGAATTCATAGGCTGGACATTCCAATTCTGAGCAATGTTGCATGATACGGTATGTGGACTGGAGCTAGTGGTGCTATAGGATGTACTGTTTTAAATGGGGAAAAAACACTAGCAAGTCTTAAATTCACACAGGGGTTAGTGAGTCTTTTAGGTTAAAGGGTGAGGTACCTGCATTGACGCGCAGGGCTTTGGAGCGCTCCACCAGTTCTGGGAGCCAATCACGAGCTTCGCCTACCAGAATGGCAGTTGAGAGAGCCATACAACGCTGTCCTGCTGCGCCGAAGGCCGCGCCCACCAGCTGGTTCAGAGTGTTCTCCTTGTTGGCGTCAGGCATCACCACACCGTGGTTCTTAGCTCCCTACAAGCCAGAACACATGAGTTGTTACATTTACTGCAATACATTTTAGGAACGTGCAAAGACATACAGTAGACCTAAGCAATAACTATCTCAAGAAAAAAACTCAAGGATCGACAGCCATCTATTGGCTCAGTCTTGATAGAACTATTCATCTTGCAGTATGGTTAAGGCCACAGTAAACTATTTAAAAGCTGCTATGTAACTTTTTGGGCAACCCGACCAAATTCACATAGAAAACGAGTTATAGATCTGTCATTCTAATTGAAAGCAGGTTTAGTGGTAAATCTTCTACGTGCGCTATCTCTATGTTTTGCATTCTGAAGTTTCGTTATTGCGTCTTTCGGTTTTGAACACTACAAACAATTAAAAATACAATATTTTTGGTTATTGAAAATATATTTCACAGCGGTTTATATGGTACAATGATTGTCTACAAACTTGTTTTGTCACAAACCCAAATTAGGTGAATTATTCAATTTTTTGCAATTGGGAAATGGCGGAACGATTTCTGCATTTTGCACTTTCAAAGCAGACATGTTTCCTAAATGCGTAAGGGATTCTTCAATCATTTAATCATGTTTACCATGTTGGACTGCACTCTCTTGCCGTTCTTGGATCCTCTCTCGTAGATGTACTCTCCTGCCTGGTTGGAGCCCACAAAGCTGATGGCCTTGATGGCTGGGTGGTCACAAATGAAATTCACGGCTACGGAAAGAGGTCAAAGGTCATCTAATTTTACTCATCAACATCATCCCATCATCATTACATGGCACTGTAAGGGCACAAGATGGCACGGTGTAATCACCTTGGAAACGAAACAAACAACCTTTCTTATATGGACTCCTTCCCCTAAAGCACCTACACACATTATGCAAAGCGTTTAACATAATGCAGTACAGCACCCTTAACCACTGCGCCACCCGGGAGGCCTGCTTGAGGTATATCAATAGTCTGAATGGTCTTGTAGATGCAGCACTAACACATGATCAGCATAGCCTGCTTCATTGCATCCTGGGAAACAGGACACATGTTTTATAAAAGACTAAGCACACACACAACCCCGTCTCACCAGCGTGCTGTCCATGGATGATGTTCAGGGTCCCGTCGGGCAACCCTGCATCCTGCAGCAGCTTGGCCAGCAGCATGGTGCACCCTGGGACGCGCTCGGAGGGCTTCATCAGGTAGGTGTTGCCACACACCATGCCCATGGGGAACATCCACAGAGGAATCATGGCAGGGAAGTTGAAGGGGGCGATGCCAGCACACACCCCGATGGGCAGGCGGTAGGTGTAGGTATCCATGTCTTTGGTGATGGAGGGCAGGGTCTCCCCCATCATCAGGGAGGTGATGCTGCAGGCGTGCTCTGCCACCTCTAGGGGGCAGAGAGGAGCAGAGACACGGTGAGAAAAGCCAGGGAGCTGAAGGTCAAAGAGTACATGTGGAGGTAGAAATCAGAGTAGGGTTGAAAGAGGGTTGGCAGAGGGTCAAATATGTGTGTTGCTAAAGGAGACCAAGACATCAGAGATACAGAGACTCCAATAGAGAGGCTCCTATACAGAGACTCCCATACAGAGACTCCCATACAGAGACTCCCATACAGAGAGTCCCATACAGAGAGTCCCATACAGAGAGTCCCATACAGAGAGTCCCATACAGAGAGTCCCATACAGAGACTCCCATACAGAGACTCCCATACAGAGACTCCCATACAGAGACTCCCATACAGAGACTCCCATACAGAGACACCCAATAGAGAGACTCCCAATAGAGAGACTCTCATACAGAGACTCCCATACAGAGACACCAATACAGAGACTCCCATACAGACTAGAGAAGACTAAAATAAGCATTTATTGGACAAGTTCTTGTAGTAGCCATCTCCCCGTTTCAAATAAACATTTTCTCCCGTTTCCCATGCCTACTGAAGGGGACTGTCTACTCACGCAGTCCTCTGAAGACGTCTCCCTCCGCGTCGGCTAGAGTCTTGCCTTGCTCCAGGGTGATCAGCCTGGCCAGCTCTTTCTGTAAACATAGAAGACAATAAATAAAATTAGCCAATCAGCTTTGATAAACATTAATGTTTTAGGACCCGGTTATTGTTAAGAAACATGTATGCAGGGCTGATTTCAGACGAGGGGCTTTCCTTACAATGTTTTCCTTGATGAGCTGCTGGTATCGGAGGAAGATCTGCTGGCGGGTGAGAATGGAAGTGTCGGACCAGGAGGCATAGGCCCTGGAGCAGGAGTCTACTGCAGCCAGCATCTCCGTGTGGGTGGCTTTGGGCACACGACTCACCACCTCATTGGTAGCCTGAAATAGGGGGAGAAGAGGGACAAAAGATGACCAGGTCATTGTGAACAGAGACCAACAACATCTGGGGCCTGTCCAGAAGGGTGTAACGTTTAAGAAACTTGAGAGAAAAATTAACTGTGTACAGGGATAAGTGTCATGACATGTGGAATAGGGAGTCTGATAGCATTTCCAAATGTTCTATTTGTCAGGGCCAGCCTGATGACAAACAAGATCGGCAACCACCACATCCTCAAATGTTTGGTTATAATCATATGATTTGCCTGCTTAATTACCTCCACAACTTAAAAACGGTCTGAAGTAAAATGTATACAAGTGTTTTCAATCTATATGCCTCAGGACAACTGACAATCCAATCTAGAACTGACTAAACTGCTGAATTTTCACTCTGTACCCAAAGTATCAGATGTCTCACTGTTCAATTGAAAGTTATCAGGTTTATAAAATCAACCAAAATCTGTAATGATGCATGTATACATAATTTAGAATGACTATATAATGTTTAGACTCAGGAGAATTAGCCTTTAATGCCATGCTCTACCACCATGCTATTGCCTTGGCTTTTTAGCCACTTGCCTTTTTATGAAAAACATATTTCAGCAACCAAAAATATTGTTTTCAGTTGTTTGAAACTGGTGTACAAAACCAAAAGTAAAAAGACCCAAAAACAAATCTTAAAGGGAAGCATAGAAATAGCGCACATAGAACAGATCTACCGCTTCTTAGACTTGCTGTCAATGAGTGACAGATTTATAACTAACATTTCCATGTGAATTTGGTCAAAAATTTAGTTGGAAATTTTGACAAACTTTAAATTAAAAGCTGTATTGTCTTGAGTCAATAAGTATTCAACCCCGTTGTTATGGCAAGCTTAAATAAGTTCAGGAGTAAAAATGTGCTTAACAAGTTGCATGGACTCACTGTGTGCAATAATAGTGCAACAATTTAATGACTACCTCCTCTCTGTATCCCACACATACATAGTAAGGTCCCTCAGTCAAGCAGTGAATTTCAAGCACAAAGACCAGGGAGGTTTTCTAATGCCTCGTGAAGAAGGGCACCTATTGTTAAAATAAACTAACATTGAATATCCCTTTGAGCATGGTGAAGTTATGCATTGCACTTTGGATGCCGTATCAATAAACCAAGTCACTACAAAGATACAGGTGTCTTTCCTAACTCAGTTGCCGAAGAGGAAAGAAACCGCTCAAGGATTTCACCATGAGGCCAATTGTGACTTTAAAACAGTGACAGACAGGACATAAAATGTAGTTTTTGGTTCACCAGCCACTGTGGCAGCTAGATGTAAAAATCTACCAGCAATCAACTTTTTGTCCTGTATTGGATTTGCCCCAAACATTACTGAGTACCACTCTCCATATTATCAAGCATAGTGGTGGCTGTGTTCATGTTATGTGTATGCTCGTAATCGTTAAGGACTGGGGACTTTCAGGATAAAAAAAAAGAGAAACGGAATGGAGCTAAACACAGGCAAAATCCCAGAGAAAAACCTGGTTCAGTCTGCTTTCCACCAGACAGAGATGATTTCACCTTTCAGCAGGGAAATACCCTAAAACATGTATTCCCAAACTGGGGTATGCGTACTCCCAGGGGTACACGCAATGCCGTCGGGGGTACGCCAAATGTGATACTTAAAAAATATATATTTTAATTTATTTATTTATTTATTTTTGTACATTTTCAAACAGTCCATTTATATTTTCCAACGGGGCTATACATTTGGGTGAGTTTTTTTCCCCCTCGCCTTAGTAGCCTCGTTTCACTGCCAAAAATAAAATGTAACATCTAGGTGTTCAGCAAAATAACAACAATGTCAAATACAGGTAGCCTAGTCAAATAATTAGCATCCAATCACATTAACCGTTACTCTTTCGCAGGAATTCCACTAACAGTTCAAGTACAGTTGAAGTCGGAAGTTTACATACACTTAGGTTGGAGTCATTAAAACTCGTTTTAACCATTCTACACATTTCTTGTAAACAAACTATAGTTTTGGCAAGTCGGTTAGGACATCTACTTTGTACATGACAAGTAATTTTTCCAACAATTGTTTACAGACAGATTATTTCACTTACACTGTATCACAATTCCAGTGGGTCAGAAGTTAACATACACCAAGTTTACTGTGCCTTTAAACAGCTTGGAAAATTCCAGAAAATTATGTCATGGCTTTAGAAGCTTCTGATAGGCTAATTGACATCATTTGAGTCAATTGGAGGTGTACCTGTGGATGTATTTCATTACCTTCAAATAATTCAGGGCCTTCAAACAACATTTGAGAGTGTGCTGACCCTGGTGCTAGAGGGGATACGCAGTTGGAGCTTGAATGTTTGAAGGGGTATGGGACTATAAAAAGTTTGGGAACCACTGTCCTAAAACACGAGGCCAATTCTACACTGGAGTTGTGGACCAAGAAGACAGTGAATGTTCCTGAGTGGCCGAGTTACAGTTGTCTTAAATCTGCTAGCAATGATAAACCACCAATTTGCCAGAGCTTGAATAATTTTTGTAAGAATATTGGGCAAAATCTGCACAATCCAGGTGTGGAAAGCTTTTAGAGACTTACCCAGAAAGACACAGCTATAGTTGCTGCCAAATGTGATTTTAATGTATTGATTCAGGGGATGAATACTTATCTAATCAATTTGTGTTGTATTTATTTGTGTTGTATTTATTTGTGTTGTATTAGTTTTTTTAACAACTGTTTGAATTTTACCCTTACTTTTTGAGAGTATTTTGCATAGATCATTGACAACAATGACATCATTTTTAATTCTACTTTGTAACACAAACTGGAAAAAGTAAAGAGGGTGTGAATATTTCCTGGAGCAAGACAATGAAACGTTTACATGAAGAAGATGCAGACAGGCCCCAAGGGCCTGAGTTAGTGAATATGAGTGCATAAACATGTCAAGATTAAACTGGCTATATAGAATAGGCTCCCATTTCTTCACTTTTCAAATCATACATATTAAATTACACCCTAAAGAGATCTTCATCTCCAGCTCCCGACCGGTTTATACATTGCTTTTTAGTGTTTGCATGAACTCCCGTTGTGATGTGGGTGTGTTAATGCAGAAATACTTACAGGGTTGTGAATGTCCAGCCATTCTGAGGTGTTTGACTCAACAAACTTGCCGTCAATGAACAACTTGGTGGTGGGCTGGAAGGTTGCAAAAGCACAGGGGGACAATGCAGTCATCCACCATATCAAATCATCATATCTGTACATGTCTAGATTGTATGAGCATGTATTCTAATACAAGTCTTCTGTAGTTACAAACACTCATAAATGTAGTTATGATTGCATGATGTTAACTCACCACGGATGATGAATAGCACATGCGACCCATCTGAAAGGGTGCCTGTAAACGAGAGAAAACGATAGTTATCGGAGTTGTAACTCCAGTTTTACAGTATGAGTGGAGCGGAGCCCCATAGGGGAGCTCTGCGCCTAGTGGTTTACCCCACTGCCTAGGCAGAATATAGCCTGAGAAAAAAATTATTCACACATCTGCAGCCAATAGGAGTATAGGTGTCCCTATAAAAAGAGGTCGCTTCCCCTCAATCAGCCTCCCGAAAATGATCTTCAGCGAGACTGGGGGTCGGCAGGGCCTTAAGTCCTATGGGACTCCACTTTACTCATAGAACTGGAGTTACTACTTCTATATCGTGGAGCTCCGCCCGACTCCTAGTGGTTGAAGGTGGAGCGCAACACTCCAAAATATATTCCCTGCCGAGACTAACACTTCCCAAACTTAATGAAAAGGTCTGGTCCAGTAATGGCTGCGACTAAATCCCGCAACAGACTGTGTCACAATGTACTGCGTCCTCGGTCCAATCCGCCCTACTCTGTCCATAGGCACCGCTAATGACTAGTGGGCAGATAATGCAGAATATGAGCCATAGAAATCTGTACAAGCAGATAGATAAACTCAAAACTTTGTCGGTATTAAAAATTGGTCAAATAGTACTGTAACACCAGTTACAGGAACTATATCCCTCTTCCATTCACCCAAACACAGTCATAGACTTGTGGGCAGGACAAAAAAACATGACTCTACTGTGCTATCCCAGCCAGGAGTAATGTCATGTAGTGTCGCGTTCTGACCTTAGTTCTTTTGTTATGTCTTTGTTTTAGTATGGTCAGGGCGTGAGTTGGGTGGGTTGTCTAGGTCGTGTTTTGTGTTTGGCCTGGTATGGTTCTCAATCAGAGGCAGGTGTCATTAGTTGTCTCTGATTGAGAATCATACTTAGGTAGCCTTTTCCCACCTGTGTTTCGTGGGTGATTGTTTCCTGTTTTGTTGTTTGTGTCACCATTCAGGACTGTTTCGGTTTTCGTTTCCATTCACTTTGTTATTTTTGTTTTGAGTCGTGTTCAGTTATTATTAAAGTATCATGGACACTTACCACGCTGCGTATTGGTCTGATCCTTGCTACTCCTCCTCAGAAGAGGAATGCCGTTACAGAATCACCCACCACCAAAGGACCAAGCAGCGTGGTATCGGGCAGCAGCAGAAATCTCGGGACTCATGGACATAGGAGGAGATTCTGGACGGAGAAGGACCATGGGCACACGCTGGGGAATATCGCCGCCCCAAGGCAGAGCTGGAGGCAGCGAAAGCTGAGCGGCGGTGGTATGAGGCAGCACGGCAGCGCAGCTGGGACGAGAGGCAGCCCCAAAAATATATTGGGGAGTGTGGCTAAGTCAGGTAGGAGACCTGAGCCAACTGCATGAGGCAGTGGCCGCCCTGCCGCCTCATAAGCCGTCTCAATTCCTTCGCAAAGCCAATGAGACCGCAGCGGTTTTGAAAGTGGTCTACCAAGTGTACTAGCACTGTGACACAAAAACAGCTGAGGCGATGACCTAATCATTGCCGTGCGCTGCACGTAGCACGCCAAGGCGCGCACTGGGCACAGGCAATGAAGCCTCTCCTCTCTCCGCTTTGAATGGGGAGGCGGGGGCGGGGGACACGCTTGGTTGTAGTCAAGGCAAGCAAAAGTGCCGTCTTCAGAGACAACATCTTGAGGGGGATTTGATTCAATGGCTCGAACGGCATTTCGCAGAGCGCCTCGAGTACCAAAGTTAAATCCCACTGGGGCAGCATGACTCTAGCCGCTGGCCTAAGCCGCCCCGTTCCAATTGAAACCGTTTCACTAGAGGGTGGCTGAAGACGGCTGCCGTGAATACCTTAATGGTGGCATGTGAGCGCTGCTTGTCAAACATGAACTGTAGGAATGAGAGCACAGGAGAACATCTGGCCACTGGTGCGTAAAAGCGTCTATCCCTAGTGGCGGTTCGTCCTGGGCTCGTAGGGAAAACCATAGAGGACACTGCGCGTTAACAAGTGACGCAAACAGGTCCATCTCGGAACAGGTCCACCCCAAACCATTCCCATATTTAGAGAACAATGTTGAGGTGCAGCTGCCACTCGTCGTCTCGGGTACCGCCTCGAGACATGTGGTCTGCTCCGATGTTCTGATAGCCTGGAATGTGTGCTGCTGTCAACAAGCGAAGGTGCTCGTGAGCCCACAGCCACAATTCCTCCGCCAGCTAGTGGAGTGCAGGAGACCCGACTCCTCATTGCCGATATATGTAGGCTACTGTGGTTTGGTTGTCCGACCAGACCAGCACGTCTTGACCCCTTAGGGTAGACACAAAGTGGGTCCGAACCAGTAGAACTGTCTCCAACTCCAGGAGGCTGATGTGGTGTTCCAAGGGAGGTCACACACCTACCGCCAGAGCCTGACATGTCCCTCCCATCCAGCCAAACAAGCATCTGTAAAACACTGGAATGTAGGAGGACACTCTGCCTATTGGGACCCCTTGCGTCAGGACGCACGGGTCTCTCCAACAGTTCAGGTCCACTCTGAGCGCGAGGAGAACTACCAGAAGAAAAAAAAACGATGACGGTGCCTCACTGGATCCAGTCATAGTTGAGCAAACCCTCGCTGTGTTCTGTGCATGTGCAGAAGTCCCAGATGAATCACGGAGTGGGCAGACGACATGAGACCCATGAATGTGCTGTCACCATGTGATTCGGATAAAACCTTCGTAGGGCTAGCAACAAGGCAGCCCACCGAGGATCTGACAATCGAGCCTTCATAGCCAGTGTCTAGCTACAAGCCCAGGTAGACAATCCGATGACTGGGCCAAGGCGTGCTCTTTTCCCAATTCACAGCGAACCCCAAATGTGTGAGATGAATCACTGTCTGTGTCGTGTGTATGATCACCAGCTTCGCTGACAGACAACCTACTGGTTCTTGCCCTAGGTAGGCTAGTAGCCTTATCCTTTGACGAAGCAACGGTTCCAATGCCGCCTCCGCGCATTTGGAAAAGTTGTGCGGTGCCAGGGCGTACCCGAACGGCATTATCGTACGCCACCCCTTGGAAGGCGAAACGCAGAAACTTCATGTGACGAGGATGCACCAGCACATGAAAGTATGCCCATCCTTTAGGTCTACGCTTCTACACTTGCATTGCTTGCTGTTTGGGGTTTTAGACTGGGTTTCTGTACAGCACTTTGAGATATCAGCTGATGTACGAAGGGCTATATAAATACATTTGATTTGATTTTGATGACTTATACAAAAGTCTTTGTTGTGGATACGTTCCAGCAGACGTTGTCGTAAGCATTCAAAAGGGCTGTTTGGCTACGCTCTCGTTGAGAGTGCGTAAATCCAATATTGGCCTCATTCCCCCCCCCCCCCATATTCTTTGGCACTAGGAAGTAGGGTGAATATAGCCCACTGTTCCTTTTCTCTTGGGGAACTACGGTGACCGCCCCCTTCGCCGTAATCTCTTTCACAAGAACGGCTACTTTCTCTGGCGTCTTCATCACCGTCTCCACCACGCCCGAAAACGGGGGTGGAATTAGATGGCATAACCCTTCTCCAGCGAACGACTTAGCCAGGAGGAGAGGGTGCAGCATCGCTGCCACTCCGAGTAATGCTCTGAGAGTGGGAGAGCACGAAGCCGTAGGAAGGACCTGTATTCCTCTATGGCCCAAGCCGTCCCTGGACACTGAAGTGGAGGGACAGCCCAGGGTGGGCCCCGCACGAAAGGGGGAGGGAATAGACGCGTTCTGTGAGAAACGGGGGCCCCAACCCTTTGGTTACACTCGTAACCTTGTGGTTCCAGCCCTCTGTGAACGCAGGACGGGTCTGAGCTACACTAACTGGGATGCTTACCTGAGTTAATGTGCCGTCTCCCAACAGCGATTGCGTCATCGGCCCAACATGGGGCTGTGTACGCAGACTGTTCTTTAAACCCCTAGCCACCTCACTCCTAAGAGTGTGTAGGGTTTTTATGAGGTATAGCATGACGGCTTATTAAGAGCGTCTGTCTCGCTTCCCTCATGTCATTCC
This sequence comes from Oncorhynchus kisutch, assembly GCF_002021735.2. Taxonomy (NCBI): domain Eukaryota; kingdom Metazoa; phylum Chordata; class Actinopteri; order Salmoniformes; family Salmonidae; genus Oncorhynchus; species Oncorhynchus kisutch. Next base: position 30,131,879 of record NC_034194.2, on the reverse strand, counting down.
CACTCACAACGTCCCCCTGTGTGTGCTCAGCTACTTACTCGTAGTGGGCTGTGCTACACAGTGGTGAGAGGAAGAGAGAGAGAGATGGAAGGAACCTGAGCAGTCTCAATTTTGTTATGGAAAATAGGTTATCTTGTAACAAAGCCAGATGGAATACATTCTTTATCACCTGTAGTCCTGTCCTCTCCCACTTGTCCGGTCATCGTCTCTTCTGACTACACCAGGTGCTGCCGCTCGACGGGCTCTCTCTCTGACGGTAGACCCATGTCTACTGGAGACGGTGGAGCGAAGGGGTTCCTTTGAAGTTGCTCGAGACCCTCCTGCTAATGGCAGGTGTCTAGACAGCTGCTTTCTCTCCTCCTCAAGCTTCCCGAAACGCAACGTTGCATCTTTGACTGCTGCTCCGACGTTCATTAGGGCGGCTTTGTCAGTCTCCATCATAGCCGTCAAAGACAGTCAGAGGTGTTGCTCCACAACCACCGAAATGGCCATGGACCTCCCTGCACATAGAGCCAATGCCTATGTGAGATGGAGGATGGCACCGGAAATCTTCAACGCTTCCTCTATCTCCTTTCACGACAGCTCAGTCCTACCCGTGGTGAGACAGGATAGAGGCTGCCAGGAGGGCAATATTATTAGCTGCTGCTATAGCCTGTACACCTAGAATGAATGACTTCTCTACCAGCTGTGCTGCGAGTCGGTCCTAAGTCGCAGAGAGGGCGTTGCATAGGAGGCAGCTGCTGAAAATTAAGAGCCCGTCTCTTCCTCGCCCAAGGATGTGAAATTCCCCTCGCTCTCCCTAGGGAGGGGGATAATTTCAGCTTTGGTCAGTAGACTGGGTTTTTCCGGAGAAAAACCCAGACACTTCCCAACGTCCTCGTCATCTCCGGAGACACCGTCATCATATGATGCCTCAGAGTCTGAGGGAAGCACAGTCATGGCATCTCCGTTGAAAAATGCCCACCTCTGTTTCCTCTCCTTTCTTTCTCTCCTTTAAAGAAAGGAGGGTGCAGCTAGGACATACCGGGGATCTGTGTGGCCGCCCCTAGCATGCTGCAAACCCAAACACACAACACATAAGTCGTGTGGGTCCGTAGCCGCCATAGTGGAGCAGCGACACTGAGCTCTTAAAAGAGCTTTTGGGGTGGAAAAGGCATGCTCATGAAGGTCAACGTGGAGACTAGGAAATTGACAGCGGGTTTGTCCTGAGTCTTCTCTCTAGGCGTCTTCTGTCCAGTCCTGTCGCTGAAGATAACGGGAGGCTGATTGGGTCACCTGTGCTCCTATTGGCTGCAGGTGTGTACATAATTTCTCAGGCTATTCTCTGCCTATGCAGATGGGTAAACCACTAGGAGCAGAGCTCCACGATATAGAACACATAAGGATCACTTTTCAATGTTTAGTTTCCATTGGCTAAGATCCAAAAGCCTAACTTTCTGCAAGACGACTAGCTAAGCTAAGTATGTGGCATTGTAGCTAGCTAGGTTAACTCGAAAGCAAACGTTAACTCGTCCAATTGCATGCTACAGGAAGTAGCTATATGTTGCAATGCCAAGAGGGGGAAATAATTATAAGTGTATGTTTCGACGTAGAAAAGTGTGGCACCAACTAACTAGCGAGCTAGCTAACGTGCCATTCGAGAAAGATAGCAAGTCAGCCACTCAAGCTTCAAACAAACAATGCATTTAGAAAAGCTGCACGTGGTATGTGGTTTACCTTTTTGCTCCATAACGACCTTGCTAGTATCCCTGCCATGGTTGAAGCAACTGTGATTGCTTTTAGCCCAAAAGTACGCACTCCCCAGCTGGCCAGACCCAAAATACAGACACCTCTAGACACTAGAAAAGGTTAGCCGACTAGCAGTCACACAATCATTGCGTCAAACTGGCTGAGGACGTAGAAAGAGCAAACGCTGAAATGTTGATCTGCTCTTTCACTGAGACAGCGAGGTTGGGCCACATTGACGAGCGCAGCAGATGCTTTAACAATCTGTGAAATTGGCATGCATGATTCCCGTGAATAGGACCCAATCTGGGCGGGACAATAGCTTGGGAAAGAACCAATCACTAGGCCAAAACGAATAAACTCCCCCAAATGTATGAAGCGCATTGGCTGGCCTTTAATGATTGCGACCAGTCTTCGCTGACACGAAAATGAGTACTCTGTTACATCTCTTTCATTGATCCCAAGTAGAGTCCATCATTCTAATTTACACCATTTTTTTCCTTATCGAACGAAGACGTGAGAACAAGTGTCTTCTTTCAAACATGGTAGAATACATTAGAATATTATTGAATATCGTAGAATATAAATAGAATAGAGCAAACATGGTAGAATACATTAGAATATTATTGAATATCGTAGAATATAAATAGAATAGAGCATATTCAATTAGTCACTTGAAATTACTTATGACTTATTTCGGATTCCACTATTTATAATGTGACAGACACTTTTTATATTGACCTTGGTCTGAGTTTTACTGCTATAAATAAGTTACATCAGGATGCATTTGAAAGTATTTCAGTGCTTACCTAACATGTTATATTTATGAGATAGATACATTAGCACCTTTCCCGACAGGTGGCAGTTTCTATGGTAACAGACACACAGGCAAGATGGCGTTCCTTCACTGGAGTTGCCAGGACGTGGCAAAATGGATAATATCCTTAGGATATCCACATTATACAGTGAGTAAAAATATTAAGTTAACAATTAAGTGACTTACTTACTAATTTATTCACAATGCCAAGTAACTTTCCAGTTTTATTTTAGCTAGCCTAGCATCAGAGTAACTTTATAATAATGTGGCTTAGACCGAAGCAGTCCAGGCGTGGGCTACTTTGGTGATAGAGAGACACTTATTCAACAGCTCTGTCTTTATCCCCCCAGGCCTGTTTCACTGAGAACCTCATCACAGGTAAAAAGCTGATTTATGTAAATTGCTGCTATCTGCCAAGATTAGGAATCACAGACTTTGAGGATATGAAGGTAAGGAGATGGTCCTACAAAGCTTTCAAATTCTACGTTTTTATTTGACTTACTTTTAATTTCGATAGAGTTATTTTTTAATTAAAAAGTCTGAATGGAAAGTAGAAATAGGCTAGACTCCAGTAATCTCTGCACTAAATCTTCCTGGGAGCGCCAACATGAATGTGTGCAGGACTGTTCCAACCCAAATAAGAAAGCATTGGACAATCTTCCCATCTCAGTTGTAGGCAAATTTTTAATGATAGGCCGCACAACATGCTATATCATACACAGCCAAATGCAGAAAATCAGATGCAGCACAGATAATAATTCCTATTTCATAGGCCAACTCACCAGGTGATAGCAGCTAAACTGGACCAGGGTTTATATTTCTAATGTGCATGGTGATGCTCTCATATATAACCTATTATTAATGCTTGTGGGAGTTAGGGTTATCAGCCCTGAACACCCCTGTAATTAGGAGTGGGCAACGAACTGATTATTGCAGATAGAAATACTATGAATAAAGCTGCCATTTCTTCCTCACTCTACACTCTTAGATTCCAAGCAGGTTCTTCGGCAGTCCCCACAGGAGAACCCTTTTGGGTTCCAGGTAGAGCCCTCTGTGGAAAGGGTGGAACCTGGAACCAAAAAGGGTTGTTCAACGGGTTCTCCTATGGGGACAGCCGAAGAACCCTTTTAGGTTCTAGATAGCACCTTTTTTTCTAAGAGTGTATACATTTCAGAGGGGCATATCTATTCTAAAATGCAATACATTTCTATCTGAACATTCTACAACGTACCCTACTGAACGTGACACATATATTTTAGTAGCCTATGGTTTGACTCAGCTCCTTCTCCCTGTGTTATACCCCCCTGTAGGCCATCTCTGCCCATGTGCGTGAGCTGCTGGGGACATCAGAGCCGCTGTGGAGCCGCAGCATCGCAGACCCCCCCAGAGACAGCATGGGCCTGTTCCTGGAGAAGAAGAGCAGAACAGGGGACTGGGCTGATTCCTTCACCTACACACAGTTCCTCGACAGGAAACAATGAATGGAATCTGTCCGTCTGATAAAAGAAACATGAATGAATGAGCTGTCTGTCAGTGTGTTGTTTGTAAGATGACGTTAGTTGTGAATGATGAGACAATAATGTTCCATTCAATTACAGATGTTGAGACACTATATCAAGACAGTGCTTTGTAAGGCATTTTGTGATTAAATTGGTGTTCTGGGGTGTGCATTTAGTTTTTCAGATGATTTCATTTGTAATAATGTGATTGTGGGGTAACATCTGGTGAAGTGAAGGGCTTAGAACTATGACCCTGTAGTTAGTGCACTACCTGCTGTGCCAAAGGGTCTAGACCTCCTGACATAGTGTGCATGAAAACAGATAAATATTCTAAGCCAAAGGCCCCTTAAGGCTATGTTCCACTTATGCATGGACCGACAGAGTATGAAGGTTTATTGAATGAAATGAATACTCAATTGGTCCATGAACAGTTGGCACACAGTTTCCTCATTACAATGTCCTTTATTGATTAACTAGGTAATGCAAGGTACAACAACAGGATGTCGTTTTCTGCATCCTAAAATAATGTATTAGTCAGAGGAAAACTCAAAAGGCTCTTGAAATTACCACAGATCCCTTCATTCCAACACCTTGGGCACAAGCTGTCTTTATTGATCTGAACTGTGCCTGTATACAGTGTCTGAATGAGGCTGTATTGATCTGCAGTAGAGATCCTCAGTGTAGTGCTGTATTAGATGAAACCCGACACTTTGTGTATTATGAATTGCTGTGGTAAGAGGCAGGAATGTATTTGTTCTGAGGAAGAGTCATATTTCCTGTTAAGAGAACGCACTCAGAGAACACCTGTGTTAAGTGCATTTTCAACGTGAAGAAGTGCAGAAGATGATAAGATGACCTCAGAGGTATCATTCCCAGGCATCTTCATCACGTCTTCATGCCACAATACCATGTTAGCCCGCTGATCTAAAGCCTACACAGCTCAGGTAGCTAACGCAAGTCTTCAGGTCTCAAGCAAGGTTGTAAATCACTGAAGCACCTCCATTACATAAACAAATCAGCAATAGCCTGTGGCTAGCCCTGTGCTTTAGCCTGAGGAGTAGGTGCCAGAGGCAAAGCAGGGAGTGCCAAGGCGGTTATAGCCAACCTGTCATTTTCTTGCCAAACACCCTTGTTTGGCATGAGAAGGATGTTGCCTTGTATAATGCATAAATAGTTAGGTTGAAAGATGCTGAATTTAGCATATAGTACAAGGCTGTTTTTCAATTTGCCAGTACATGATACACATTGTAAGGATATTATATATAGGGTCCTAACCACAGGTGCCTAGGCTGCAGTTGCTGTTATTTGTGTGCTTTATTTGTTTGCAGAGCTGCAGCAGATCTATTCTTATTATGAACCAATTAGATTGTGTGTGTGTATGTCTCACTGCATCAAATCATTGAGCTTAATTGGCTTAGTGCTTGCTCATAAATGTGGTGAGCTCATAATTATTTGTGATGATAAATAAGATGGTAATTCATTTTTTTATACATATATTTGCATACTATAGGGATACTGCATTGTCAGATGTGCAGTTGAGTTCTGACTAAATTAATGAAGCAGTAAACTACCGTTTTAAGATTGTGCTGGGAGGCACTGCATCTGTCTGGATAAATGCACAAATGATCCCTAGTGCTGGGGGCACCCTCTATTACCATTCCAAGCACAGCACCTCTAGCCACCCGCGAAATGGAGCTGGTTCGGTGGCGGGGAAAGGTTGACAGTAGTCAACGACATCTGTGACGTCCAGACCGGAGGACACATTGGGTCTGGCGGGGTGTCCGTCTGAATTAGGTCGCGTTGAGCCAGCATATCATCCGCGGACCTGCCGACAAAAAGCGATGCAAACATTTGGCTGCTGTAACGCGATCCGAATTCAGCACCCGCCGTCAGTAGACAGCGCAGAATAGATAGCTGCCTGTCTCTTCAAAGGCGTTTTCTCTGCTAAACGGTGCATGCTGGTGGAATGCGCAGAGTCAAGCCACTGTGTTGAAGCTGGAAAGCTGCAAAGCTGCACCCTCAAAGCGATAGCGGGACCCTATTCACCTGCAGTTTTTTAGACAGGCAACTTCCAGTGAGCATTTTCCACGAAGATCAACCAGGGAAGGAAAGCGTTGGAATGTTGCTTTGTATGCTGGTCATGGATTTCTTGAAGGGCATCGGCGGTTTCGAAGGCCATTGTCACAGACTATTGTAGGATCCAGCGCACATTTTTGGGGTCCTGAGTCAAGGAACCCCCATTTACATTGCACAGAATTCTGTCAAAATGCATTGGCGTTCATAACAGCATTTGTTGAAGAATGTACGCGGTACTACCCTAGATCGAACATAACTGATGTTCCGTCTTCAAGGTAAACTTTTACCTATATTTTATAGCCTACCATACATTAAACGTTAGCATCTGCATCACATTGCTGTTGAACTCTTTTGGGGAATCGCATTTGAGGAAATTGCATGGGGAGCAGCGTTACGGTTTTTAGTGCAATGAGGATCCCATCCTAATTGCCTCTCTCACGCCGGAGTAGGCTATGTGAAAACGTGAGTACTCTCCTAAATAGTATAGTTGAAAAGCTTTTTATTTTTTATTTAACTAGGCAAGTCAGTTAAGAACTAATTATTATCTACAATGATGGCCTACCCAGACGACGCTGTCCCAATTGTGCGCCGCCCTATGGGACTCCCAATCACGGCCGGATGTGATACAGCCTGGATTGGAACCAGGACGCCTCTTGCACTGAGATGCAGAGACTTAGACCGCTGCGGCACTCGGGAGCCCCATAACACTATAACACTGCAAGGTCAAAAATTCCCATCATATGATGAGAAAGGCGCGGTCAGATTAAATGTGTATTTATAGAACCCCCTTGCTTGCATGTTGAGGTTTTTATTTGACTTTTCTAGGTGAAATTGAGAATCATGTAATGTACCCATTATCGTCTTGTCCACTTACAGATGCATGGTGGATCACATCAGATTGAATTAAGATATGAAATGACTGCGCTCGTGCTCGGCATGATATGAGTTCTTATCAGTCCAACCAAGATAACTTGCAGTGCTAAGAGAGAATAAAATATACCCACGCTTAATTAATGCCATAAACGTCCCTTACTAAAATGCAAATGAGGCATTTGTCATTCACTTGTTATGTTGTTATATAGCATATAATAAATTAGCCCGGATTGACTAAAGCAGCCAAATTAATTAAGGACTGGACAAGGTATAGGTTAGTCAAACATATTTATGTTGATACAGGTCTCTGATATGTGAATATGTGACCCTAATGAGTTATAGACGTGTTTCTTATTGTTGTGTCTGTGTTTGTTATCATCTATCTTATTATTCATGGGAGCCTGAGAGGCACAATTGTGACTAGCACACCATATCCCATGAATGCCTCATTTCACTGATATTTTTTTGCTGACTGCCAGAAAGGCTACAACTTCATCTTTGATCACTTTCTATATTCAATATCACACATTAACAATATTAATCACCACATAGCCTTCCCATTAAAGACAATGCTTATGTCTTTCACAAACATGATTCGTAGTCTAAAAAGTGAGAGATGTGCATAGAAAGTAGTATAGTTCCTTCCACCACCAACCCATAAAAAGAGCTGTGGCTTGGGCTTAAGCAGAATGAGCACATCGACCAAACTTACATTGCCTACGCCACAGTAGCTTGCTGAAAGCACAACATATTCAATAGGAAAGGAAACAGTTGGCCTATTGATTATTCGGCCCATAGGATTGGATGTATTTGCCTGGAGAAATAAGCCATTCTCTCTCTAACAAAAAACAGATGCATTTTTGAATCTTCAGGCCAAAGGGAAAAGGATGGCTCACACCTCAATGAACATTTCAGCTCTCAAAGCAGTTCTATTGATACAGCGGGGCCTGTTCACTCAGCATGCTAAGATGCCCTTCTCCATGGTGAAACTGAACCAACAACACCCCAGACCTCACAGCCCTTTGGGATCTCATCCACTAGAGAACGTAGCTGGCAGCTCATTTACATCCAGGGTTAAGCTAACTTCAGCCAGGTTACATATCTTATATCAGTGGGAAGAAAATGGAAGGTATTATTTTATGCCTCCGTGTCTGACGGTGTGTGTGTGTGTGTGTGTGAGATAGAAAGACCTATAAGATCAGTTTGATTCAGTCACCCCATTCATTCAGCTATCCTAAATGTAATTAACTTTTTCCTCCATCATTCAGAAATCAATAAAGTATGACCACAATGGCCAACAAAACACCAGCAGTTATCCTCTCTGGGATATGTGGGAAGGTAGCATCCCACCTCGCCAACAGCCAGTGAAATTGCAGGGCGCCAAATTCAAAACAACAGAAATCCCATAATTAAAATTCCTCAAACATACAAGTATTTTACACCATTTTAAAGATAAACTTGTTGTAAATCCAGCCACAGTGTCTGATTTTTCAAAAAGGCTTGATGACGAAAACACACCAAACGATTATTTTAGGTCAGTACATAGTCACAGAAAAACACAGCCATTTTTCCAGCCAAAGAGAGGAGTCACAAAAAGCAGAAATAGAGATAAAATGAATCACTAACCTTTGATGATCTTCATCAGATGACACTCATAGGACTTCATGTTACACAATACATGTATGTTTTGTTCAATAAAGTTCATATTTATATCCCAAAATTTCAGTTTACATTGGCGTGTTATGTTCAGTAGTTCCAAAACATCCGGTAATTTTGCAGAGAGCCACATCAATTTACAGAAATACTCATAATAAACATTGCTAAAAGATACAAATGTTATGCATGGAATTTTAGATCCACTTCTCCTTAATGCAACCGCTGTGTCAGATTTTTTTTTAACTTTACGGAAAAAGCAAACCATGCAATAATCTGAGTACGGCGCTCAGACACAAAAACAAGCCATGCAGATACCCGCCATGTTGTGGAGTCAACAGAAGTCAGAAATAGCATTATAAATATTCACTTACCTTTGATGATCTTCATCAGAATGCACTCCCATGAATCCCAGTTCCACAACAAATTGTTTTGTTCGATAAAGTCCATAATTTATGTCCAAATACCTCCTTTTTGTTCACGCGTTTAGTACACAATCCAAACTCACAAGTCCAGGCGAAAGTTCAGACAAAAAGTAATATTATAGTTCGTAGAAACATGTCAAACGAAGTATAGAATCAATCTTTAGGATGTTTTTATCATAAATCTTCAATAATGTTTCAACCGGAGAATTCCTTTGTCTTTAGAAATGCAATGGAACGCAGCTAACTCTCACGTGAGTGTGCATGATCAGCTCATGCCACTCTGGCAGACCCCTGACTCAATCAGCTCTCATTCCCCCCTCCTTCACAGTAGAAGTCTCAAACAAGGTTCTAAAGACTGTTGAGATCTAGTGGAAGCCTTAGGAAGTGCAATATGACCCCATAGACACTGAATACTTGATATGCAATGACTTGAAAACTACAAACCTCAGATTTCCCATTTCCTGGTTGGATTTTTTTCTCAGGTTTTTGCCTGTCATATGAGTTCTCTTATACTCACAGACATCATTCAAACAGTTTTAGAAATTTCAGAGTGTTTTCCATCCAAATCTACTAATAATATGCATATATTAGCAACTGGGACTGAGTAGCAGGCAGTTTACTCTGGGCACCTTATTCATCCAAGCTACTCAATACTGCCCCCCAGTCCCAAATAAGTTATCTATGAACAGGACCAGAGCCCTATACTACGCACATGGTTTATGGAGTTATTGAGGTAACTTTGGTCAACTCTGAGTTCAACCCTGGATAACCGGTACCACGGAAGTGGCTCACCTTTTAGCCAGGTACATTTCTATGGCAATGAATCCTTCAGAACTAACCTGCTCCCGGGCAGGCTAACACAGGGCTAACTCCATTTATCCTGAATGAAGTGGCTGAGCTGCGAGTTGAGGGTAGTGAGGTATAATAACAACTAGAGACTGCCTCCAAGATGCCTGACCTTTGTTGTCAATGTAATCTACTCACATATCTACTCAAATCTACTCACACTCGCATATGCTGTTTCGTGGTTGCTGCCATCTTTCTTACTGGGATTACTCCGCCTGCACTCTAGCGAACATGCCCCGGGACTCTGATAGAGCACGAGGACAGCTGAACAAGCCAACCGGAACATACCCTGGCTAGCTGGGGTCATGACATCAGAGCATGAATATAAAATGTTAATATCTTCAGTTGTGAGTGATGAGGGAAAAAATTGGCCTCAGCGACAATAATTTGAATAATTCAATGCAGGTTTTGTGTACAAAGGTGATGACTAAAGTGTATTATTAGGAATGTTCAAATTTGACTTCTTTATGGGACCTTCAATGGGAATTGTCTTTCTTGGCCGTGATTCAGATAAACTGCAATACCGAAACAATACTGTGGGTGCAGTCAAAGCGTGCTTCCAGACCGGAGTCCTGGCCCCTTGTTTGAGTACCAATGAAATCAGATCCCCTCCATCTGGCAATGATTGCATTATCATCCTCTTCATTTGAGGAATACCTATCACATTAGACATTTATCAATTGGGAATGCATTTGAAACTTCACACACAGTAAAACTTGTTTGTGCCTTAATACAATGTTGTATTGATAGGAGTGAGGGAAAAAGGTGCTGGTGCATTGATCAGCACACCAAAGACGGCATTAACGATAAGTAATAAAATGAAGACGACACTTCAAAAAGCCTATATCACACCTAGTTGCTGAATTTGCAAGACAACTTCTCTCATTTTGATTTCGGCACAAATACAAAAAATTTGGCACTGACTCGCTTATTTCAATGAAGAGTTGAGTTTGACTATTTATGTGCGACCTGCACACGCAGTTACAAGACTGCTATAGTTAGTGTTAGGCGGACAAGCAATATCCACTGTCGTAGTATGATTAAAGCCTGAGCTGGAATGTGAAGCTAACTGAAGCTGACTAACTTTAGAAAACCCTGAGTAGATCTAGCTTCAATCGTAGTATACCTCTCTGCAATAGTAGCATTGAAATCCAAAAGGTCAATAAAATAGTACTGTCTCTATGCAGTATTGGGTTGTCTGAGAATGAACCTTTAAATACATGCCAGCCCAAAGTGTTGTTTAGGTGTTGCCATGGTATCGAGAATGTCACCTAAGAGCTGCCAACCTTAATCGCGTTGGCATTAAGGTTGGCAGAGACACTGATATAAATTGCTATTTCAACACACACAGTCTCTGTTTCACAAACCTGTAGGCACACACACACACTCTCACTCACTCACTCACTCACTCACTCACTCACTCACTCACTCACTCACTCACTCACTCACTCACTCACTCACTCACTCACATTCAGGCACACGCGCAGGATGATGTGTTCAGGTCTGACCTACTTAAACCATTTAAACCCAACCTGACAGTTTAATTAAGGAATGTTTTTAATCAAACTATCTAATGTGTTGAACAATTCCCTACAGGTCAACAAATCGGAAAGTGTTTATATCAGCATAAGGATATTTGGAATGCTACCATGGCCTTAATCTGTTTCTCCTTGTGAAATATACAAAAGGGAAAACAAATAAACATAAATATAGGTTGTATTTATAATGGTGTTTGTTCTTCACTGGTTGCCCTTTTCTTGTGGCAACAGGTCACAAATCTTGCTGCTGTGATGGCACACTGTGGTATTTCACCCAATAGATATGGGAGTTTATAAATATTTTATTTATTTTCAAATTATTTGTGTATCTGTGTAATCTGAGGCAAATATGTGTCTCTAATATGGTTTTACATTTGACACGAGGTTAGAAAGTGCAGCTCAGTTTCCACCTCATTTTGTGGGCAGTGTGCACATAGCCTGTCTTCTCTTGAGTGCCAGGTCTGCCTTCAGCTGCCTTTCTCAATAGCAAGGCTATGCATTTTTGTAAATTCTTTCCAATGTGTCAAATAATTATATTTTTGTTTTCTCATGATTTGGTTGGGTCTAATTGTATTGCTGTCCTGGGGCTCTATGGGGTCTGTTTGTGTTTCTGAACAGAGCCCCAGGACCAGCTTGCTTAGGGGGCTTTTCTCCAGGTTCTTTTCACTGTAGGTGATCGTTTTGTTATGGAAGGTTTAGGAATCGCTTCCTTTTAGGTAATTGTAGAATTTAAAGGCTATTTTCTGGATTTTGATAATTAGCGGGTATCGGCCTAATTCTGCTTTGCATTAATTATTTGGTGTTTTACGTTGTACACAAAGGATATTTTTCAGAATTATGCATGCAGAGTCTCAATTTGGTGTTTGTCCCATTTTGTGAATTCTTGGTATGTGAGTGGACCCCAGACCTCACAACTATAAAGGGCAATGGGTTCTATAATTGATTCAAGTATTTTTTGCCAGATCCTAATTGGTATGTTAAATTTATGTTCCTTTTGATGACATTGAAGGCCCTTCTATCCTTGTCTCTCAGATCGTTCACAGCTTTGTGGAAGTTACCTGTGGCGCTGATAGTGGGGGTTGGGCGTGTTGCTCTGCTCACGGCCTGGGCATATGTCCTGCTGTCATGTTGAGGTCCTTGCTGCAGGGGTGGGGGCATGGGGTGGGGGCATGGGGTGGGCAGAAGAGGCATAGTTCTGATATGGGGGGGGGGGCTATATTGGGTGTGACCAGGGTTTGCTTGGGGTGTGGCTGGTTATGCTGTGGTTTGGATGTAGGTCCTCTTTTGGCGTGGATTCTCTCGTTGCAGGTCCTTCGGGAGGGGGTCTTGCAGTTCTGGGAGGGTGTCTCGCTGGTGTGGGAGGGGTGTACGTTGCTCTGTTGCTCCTGTGTGAGGTGCTGGGGCTACGGTTGAAGGTGACTTCCTGGAAAAAGTTGGGATTGCTGCCTTGTAGAGATGGACCTGGTCATAAAGGCTATTCAAGTCCATGGTGGAGTGGTGGGCCAGGTATACATTAGGTTTTGAGGCACAGTCTCATGAAATGCTTGTATTCACCTGCTGTATGGTGGCAGGGTGAAATTATTTTCGTGGTAGCAGGGTGGAGATATACCCTGACGAAGACAACTTGTCTGTCGAAATGTTGGTCATTACATTTTTGCATCTGAGCTCCAAGAGAGTGCTGCTCTCCTTTATTTTTTTCAAGCAAGGTGGAGATAACCACTTGTGCGTTGGAGATAGTGGAATAAGCTTTTTCAATCACTCCCTTGAGTGCTGTTAACACCTTTTCCTGCTGGGCCCTCAGGTAATTTGTGCCCGTGTGAGTTATGATGTGGCTGGGGACCCTAGTCTGTCCTCTGACAACAGCTACAGGGCATGCCTAGTGTTTAGGCACCAGAATTTAGCCACTTTGTGTTTGGGAAAAAGTTTATTCTCTTTGAGGCAATGAGGAGCACAATCTCTGGCTTTTGTGTGTCCTCAGTGGATGTGGGGGGGGGGGGGGGGGGGGTGTCAGGAGAGCTATGGGGGAGCTAATAGGAGGGCTGTTAGGGGGAGTGGTGTCTGTTGGGTTGGTGGGTCCTTGTTGTCTGTCCCATTGTTGTGTTGAGGTTGTGGTCCGGGTCTGTGGTGGGCTGTTCTGCTCTCTGTCACACCTCAGCTTTCTGACCTCGTCCTTCAGTGCCATGTGTACCTCTTAAGTTCTCTCACCTCAGTCCGTAGAGCAACCAGCTCTCTCAGACAGCCGTCCATCTCCACCTTCTGCCCTTGGGTCTTGTTTGGGGGGTGTTGTTGTGCTTGCCTGTTTTGTAGGCTTTTTCTGTCTGGATTGTGTGAACTAGCTCTCTGAGCTCCACCATGTCTCTCTCCAGCTCTGCGAATTTATCCCTCTCAAGGATGGAGGAGCAGTGCAGTTGTGGGTCCTGGGTGTGTTCAGTGCTGGGGGGGGGGGGGGGACTATCCTCGTCTGCAGGACAGTTTGAAGAGATCAGATTCACTCAGGATGGGGGAGTTGTCACAGGGAGCTTTTCCTGCTGTGCTCTCTCTTTGATCCCATAAAATTCCTGCTGGAAATGTATGAAGATGCCCTGCACCATTACTGTCACAGACTTGTACACGTTGACAGAGGTTGTTTCAATTTCCTCAATGTCTAGTGTTCATGGTTTCCATCCTGGGCCAATACCCTCTCTCTTGACATAGGGGTAGTGTGCTCTTATAGCACTGTGCCATGCCAGGGGATGGTCTGTGTGGAAAATTTATTTGCTTATGTTCCCCTCTTTGTAGCTGTCAGCAAATAGTGTCGCTGGATTGTCCTTGAGGAGCTTTTTTTGTACTTATTCCTTGCAGGGTTATTTTTAACATCCAGGGGTACTGTAATGTAATGACCTCTGGACAGGGATAAGCCATTGGTGCTTCAAAAACCTCTGCATTTGGGTGGGGGGCGGTGAAACTCTCCTGCCATTGTTGGGCTCAAGAGTTTTCACACATCTGACTTCACACTTCAGTGCATTTTGAAGGTGCCGTCAGGTCTCTTCAATTAGCTTGGTTGAACTTGGTAGCTTAGTATACTTATTACCTTAGCTTTATATAACAAAATAACCTAGAGATTATTGTATTTTACTTTTTGGCTTCAGAAGTAGCTTCAGACTGAATATTACTCACTCAGTTTTGTGTTGGATGGTATTTTCATGTTCTGCTGTATTTCTTCTGCAGATTTTGGTTTTTTCTTGATAGTCCTTAGTAGTAATCGTCAATTCAGGTAATTTTGTCCAAAATTTTAGGTCTGGAATTTTGATCTTGACTGAAGGTTTTAATGTTGAGGTTAGTATCTTGTATAAGTATCTCTCTCTCCCCCCTCTCTTTCTCTCTCCCTCTCTCTCCCCCAGCCTAGCAGCAGAGTGTGATGATGCAGTAGCTTTCTCTACATGAGCCCCAGCATACGTTAGACCATCTGAAAACAGATCCCTCGTGACCTGACTGGGCCTGCTGCAGAAGGAAGTGTGTGTGTGTGTGTGTGTGTGTATGCATGGGTATGATGCTGCATAAGGCTTTTTTATGGGCAATCACTGCCCCAGGGAACGCATACAGTAGATATCCTCTACTAAAACAATGGTATGCTGCTGCTGCCTCTGAGTGTCTCTGTATAGCTGGAGGTTGTCTAGCAAACTGCTTTCAATTAGGAACATGTGTTAGAGGGTGTGTGCGTATGGGTGCGTGTTTGTGTGTCTCTTCACAGTCCGTGTTGTGCCGTGAGGTGTTTTTTAAATCTGATTTTACTGCTCGATTGAGTTGCTTGATGTGGAAGAGAGTTTCATGTAGTCATTGCTCTGACTTGGGGACTGTGAAGAGACCCCTGGTGGCATGTCTTGTGGGGTATGTATGGGTGTCTGAGCTGTGTGTTTTCTGTGCTTTCGACACATCCATACCTCTAACAAAGACAAGTAGTGATCATTTGTGTGTGTGGGTGTGTGTGTGTGTGTGTTCTCTATGTTTTCCAAGGGTTAACATTCTAAGATTGAGTAGATTATTAATTCAATAATTGATTGATTATCAAGTTATATGTTCATTTAGGTGATGAGTGTGGCTTACTATACAAATTGTTGTGTAGAAACCCCAACGTAAAGGATCGGCGTCCCGTCAACAGGACAGTTGTAAATCATGCAGCGACTTTTGTCACCATCACAGATTTTAGAGAAACAACAAATGTCGGTACATACAAGTATCTTATATTGGCTGAAAGCTTAAATTCTTGTTAATATAACTGCACTGTCCAATTTACAGTAGCTATTACTGCGAAAAAATGCCATGCTATTGTTTGAGGAGAGCTCCTAACAACAAACACTTTTTTCACCGCGATAGGTTTGATAAATTCACCTCTGAAGGTGAAATGTGTACTTACATTCTGAAATTTTGCTCTGATTTATCATCCAAAGGGTCCCAGAGATAACATGAAGTGTCATTTTGTTAGATGAAATCCTATTTCATGTCCTAAAAAGGTCCATATAGCATGCACGATCGATTTTATATTTCCACTCGTTCAATTTGCAAAGAAAGGAATCTGTGAAAATATCACCCTAAATGTTGTTTCAACCAGTCAAATCACATTCGTATGTATTCCTCAGAGATCCTAGAACATAACGAGACTTCACTATATCATTAGGAGTGTAGTATATCCTATAGGACACCATATTTGGTCAGGGAGCGACGCCTTCATGGCACGCTGATGACGCGGGTGGTCTTCATTTTATCGACTGTATCTTTGTCAAATAAGCACTAATCGGGGTCAAACAAAGCTAGCTAGATAGCCAATGAGCTGGGCTCTATGGGAATATCCATGTCTGTCGCAAAATGTAGGTGCTAACCTTTTGCAACAGCATGCCTTTTCCTTTTGGACAAAAATGATAAGAATATTCACTTATGAAGTTATGAAAACTGGTTGTATTGCAAATGTTGAACTTATAATAGGGCTACTAATACTGGAAAAGCTCAATCAAAGTCCAAGTATACAGATTTGACGATATTCTTGCCGAAAAATGTCATATGAATGCCAATGTCTCCTTTACGATTTGCCCAAATGTACCTGTGTGACTTCACACTAAATGTTATGTTGTTCGCTCATGGTTCAAGTTATCCGGCTGCACATACACTGCTGCCATCTTGTGGACACCATCATAATTACAACCAGAGTGATGGCTAGAACTGGGACCTTTCTCTTGCATTTAAAAGAGGGTGGTAGAAAAAAACGGTTGTGTTTTTCTTTGTATTTTCTTCTACCAGATCTATTGTGTTATAGTGTTTCCTTTCAAATGGTACCAAGAATATGCATATCCTTGCTTCAGGGTCTGAGTTACAGGCAATTAGTTAGGCAAGTTGAAAATTGAAAAAAGGGATTATCCCTAAGAAGTTTTAAAGGCAAAATTAGGTAGACAGGCTCCGACATGGATTTCCTGCTGCTCCCCATGTCTCGGGAATGGGGTTGTCCCTTTTTCCTTACAAAACGAATTTAGCAGGGTTTACTGTCGTAACCATTCTCTTCATGTTTGGCAAGTTTTCACAGGTGAAAAAAGCCTCATCTCTATGGGGTGAATCAATATCACGTCTCCAGTGCCATTTGAGTCGGAAAGTAGCAGGTCCGCCCCGCCTCATTGCACATCCAGAGGCCGTGCCATGCACAGCAGAAGGCTGGTTGGCACACACACACACATAAACACACACTCAGACACGCATACTAACTCACTATATCTCTATCACATACACAAACACACACACACGCAAACCCTTATATAAACACAACCACTTTGGGTCAGGATCATTTGCCATGCTTAAGGAGTCATAACTTGTCCATTTAACAATTACACCATAGTCCTTTTGTTATTGACTTTACTTTGGACCTCTCTGCTAGGGCTCCTAATCCCCTTTCACCAGCACCAGCCACCAGAGCAGTCAACACAGGACAGGGAGTCAACACATTTCTGTAACTGTTGTACTCAGTAGTGGTAAAAATATCTATAAAACAGGGTCATAAACCTGTTCTCTAAGGGAATTTGATGTATTGTAGTCATAGCAGCGGTGTTCATTGGAATGTCAGATCAGGGAGACAGTGTGTGCTCTGCTCTCCCTAAAATTATATTGCTGTGTTTGATGACCAAATTTGCCTACGAAGGACCACCACACCACCTTCTTGTTCAAGTGAGCACAGCACAACAAGGTGAGTCCAAAAATGTCTTGTATGCTCAAATCAAATCAAATGTATTTGTCACATACACATGGTTAGCAGATGCTAATGCGAGTGTAGCGAAATGCTTGTGCTTCTAGTTCCGACAATGCAGTAATAACCAACGAGTAATCTAACTAACAATTCCAAAACTACTACGTTATACACACAAGTGTAAAGGGATAAAGAATATGTACATAAAGATATATGAATGAGTGATGGTACAGAGCGGCATAGGCAAGATGCAGTAGATGGTATTGAGTACAGTATATACATATGAGATGAGTATGTAAACAAAGTGGCATAGTTTAATGTGGCTAGTGATACATGTATTACATAAAGATGCAGTAGATGATATAGAGTACAGTATATACGTATACATATGAGATGAATAATGTAGGGTATGTAAACATTATATTAAGTAGCATTGTTTAAAGTGGCTAGTGATATATTTTACATCAATTGCCATCAATTCCCATTACTAAAGTGGCTGGAGTTGAGTCAGTGTGTTGGCAGCCGCCTCTCAATGTTAGTGGTGGCTGTTTAACAGTCTGATGGCCTTGAGATAGAAGCTGTTTTTCAGTCTCTCGGTCCCAGCTTTGATGCACCTGTACTGACCTCACCTTCTGGATGATAGTGGGGTGAACAGGCAGTGGCTCGGGTGGTTGTTGTCCTTGATGATCTTTATGGCCTTCCTGTGACATCGGGTGGTGTAGGTGTCCTGGAGGGCAGGTAGTTTGCCCCCGGTGATGCGTTGTGCAGACCTCAATACCCTCTGGAGAGCCTTACGGTTGTGGGCAGAGCAGTTGCCGTACCAGGCGGTGATACAGCCCGACAGGATGCTCTCGATTGTGCATCTGTAGAAGTTTGTGAGTGCTTTTGGTGACAAGCCAAATTTCTTCAGCCTCCTGAGGTTGAAGAGGCGCTGTTGCCCCTTCTTCACGATGCTGTCTGTGTGGGTGGACCAATTCAGTTTGTCTGTGATGTGTACGCCAAAGGAAC
Source organism: Oncorhynchus kisutch (assembly GCF_002021735.2). Classification (NCBI taxonomy): domain Eukaryota; kingdom Metazoa; phylum Chordata; class Actinopteri; order Salmoniformes; family Salmonidae; genus Oncorhynchus; species Oncorhynchus kisutch. The sequence goes on along the minus strand of NC_034194.2, from coordinate 30,113,217 downwards.
TTAAAACTTAATACCCTCTCCACTACTGTCCCATCGATGTGGATAGGGGGGTGTTCCCTCTGCTGTTTCCTGAAGTCCACAATCATCTCCTTAGTTTTGTTGACATTGAGTGTGAGGTTATTTTCCTGACACCACACTCCGAGGGCCCTCACCTCCTCCCTGTAGGCCGTCTCGTCGTTGTTGGTAATCAAGCCTACCACTGTTGTGTCGTCCTCAAACTTGATGATTGAGTTGGAGGCATGCGTGGCCACGCAGTCGTGGGTGAACAGGGAGTACAGGAGAGGGTTCATAACGCACCCTTGTGGGGCCCCAGTGTTGAGTATCAGCGGGGTGGAGATGTTGTTACCTACCCTCACCACCTGGGGGCGGCCCGTCAGGAAGTCCAGTACCCAGTTGCACAGGGCGGGGTCGAGACCCAGAGTCTTGAGCTTGATGACGAGTTTGGAGGGTACTATGGTGTTAAATGCTGAGCTGTAGTCGATGAACAGCATTCTCACATAGGTATTCCTCTTGTTCTGATGGGTTAGGGCAGTGTGCAGTGTGGTTGAGATTGCATCGTCTGTGGACCTATTTGGGCAGTAAGCAAATTGGAGTGGGTCTAGGGTGTCAGGTAGGGTGGAGGTGATAGGGTCCTTGACTAGTCTCTCAAAGCACTTCATGATGACGGAAGTGAGTGCTATGGGGCGGTAGTCGTTTAGCTCAGTTACCTTAGCTTTCTTGGGAACAGGAACAATGGTGGCCCTCTTGAAGCATGTGGGAACAGCAGACTGGGATAAGGATTGATTGAATATGTCCGTAAATACACCAGCCAGCTGGTCTGCGCATGCTCTGAGGGCGCGGCTGGGGATGCCGTCTGGGCCTGTTCTGCTGCTGCATAAATTATGTAATAGGCCAGGGAGATATGTATACGGTAGCTAAGAAAGTAATACTAAGGGTATGTTGTGTAGTAAGCTGTTGTTAGTAGCCCATGTGCCTCATCCTAATAATTTGGTCTATTTTCACCTCTTAATTTCGCCTACTGTTCTGACTTGGTGGTGCACATCTAGCCTATAACCTGTTTTTGAGAAATGTAATCATTGAATATTGTAAGAGGTTTCATTGTCTGCTTATATTCCCCTTTATTTATCCTATGGTTCTGACTTGGTGTACAGGGAGAACACTGTAAGAACGGCTCATGTTCTGAATTCTGTCGCTGTACATTTCAAAAGTGCTGAACAAATAGTTACATTGACTACATCCGTCCTAGCTCGCTCATTAATGTCTTAATCAAAATTACAGATTGTCTCTTATCCGCTTCTCATCCCCTTATGCTATAGTTTGTACATCTCAATTGTCAGCAGACATCACATTTGTTAAAGCAAGTCAGCCATATCAGTTATGTTTTTTAAGAGGCAGTAAATGAGGCTGAATGAACTGTTTCGCTGCCCGACAAGGCTCCGCTGATAGTCAGATGTAGCAGTGGTGTTGGGACTGCTGTTGGGACTCTGCTGTTGGGATAGGTTTATGTAGGCCATAGTGCAATTAATGTATTGTTTAGTGTTGTGTTGTGGCTTTGCTGGCATGCATTCCAGATTTATTTTTTATTTTTAGATTTACATAATAAAATCTCGAAATTGAGCTCAGGTCCATCCTGTTTCCATTGATCATTCTGGAAATGTTTCTACAGCTTGATTGGAGTCCACCCGTGGTAAATTCAATTGATTTGACATGATTTGGAAAGGAGCACACCTGTCTATATAAGGTCCCACAGTTGACAGTGCATGTCAAAACACAAACCAAGCCATGAGGTCGAAGAAATTGTCAATAGAGCTCAGAGACTGGATTGTGTCGAGGCACAGATCCGGGGAAGGGTACCAAACCATTTCTCCAAACCAAAAGAACACAGTGGCCTCCAGCTTTGGCAGGGCAGCAGGAGCATAGCTGATTACGCCATTGACTTTCGGACACTCGCCACTGAGAGCGGTTGGAATACAGAGGCCCTTCACTCAGCCTTTCTGAACGGACTCAGTGAGGTTCTCAAGGATGAACTGGCTTCCCTGGACAACCCTGACACTCTGGGGGAGCTTATCGTTCTGGCCAGCCGGATTGACAACCGGCTTCGGGAACGTCGTCATGAGAGGAAGGAGGGGTTCCAAGTTGTTTCCAGTATTTCAGGTTCCGCTAAGGGAGTCGATTTTTTGTTTGTTCCACTGCCTTATGCTGAGTTTGCTTGTCCTGTACCCTGTTAGAGTTCTCAATTCGGCTCTGGTTGTCCTTCATATCCTTCAGAGGAGCCAATGCAATTGGGACGCACAAGACTTTCCGCTCTGAAGAGAAGGCACAGGATTAACGAGCAACGTTGTCTTTACTGTGGACAGTCTGGACATTTCTGTGCCTCCTGTCCCGAGCTGACGGGAAACGGGTTGACTCGTCAGTAGACAGGAGAATACTGGCGAGTCAGATACAGTCTCCAGCTCCCGACATATTACGCACCTTGCTTCCGGCCAACCGCGTACCTCGGGATTACTGGGATATGGGTCAGGTCTTCTGAAAATGAAGGGCCAGTGAACTGCCTCCTCACAGGTTCTACGATTGTGCCATCAACCTCCTGCCCGGCACCACTACTCCGAGGGCTGTGTTCTCTCTCAGGTCCAGAGACCGCAGTCATGAACAATTATGTTAACTTCTCTAGGGTAGGGGGCAGCATTCGGAATGATTTGCATATAACTGGTAGATTTGGATAGAAAACACTCTACAGTTTCCAAAACTGTTAAAATAGTGTCTGTGAGTATAACAGAACTGATTTAGCAGGCGAAATCCATTCAGGAAGTTTTTTTGTTTGCTGGTTTTGTAGTTTTCTATTCAATGCCATTACAGTATCCATTGACTTAGGACTCCATTTGCAGTTCCTATGCCTTCCACTATATGTCAACAATCATTTCAGGCTTGTATTCTTATAAATGAGGGTGTCACAGAGCTTTTTCATGCGCAATCCCGAGAGTGCATTTCTTGTTTACCTTATATATTGACGACATTATTGTCCGGTTGAAATGTTATATATCATTTAGGCTAAAAAACAACCTGAGGATTGAATATAAACATCGTTTGACATGTTTCTATGAACTTTACGGATACAATTTGGATTTTTTTGTCTGATTGTTTTGACTGCGTTTGAGCCTGTGGATTACTGAAGAAAACACGCTAACAAAATGGAGGTTTTTGGATATAAAGAGACTTCATCGAACAAAAGGAACATTTATTGAGTAAATGAATGTCCTCTGATTGCCACCATATGAAGATCATCAAAGGTAAGGGATGAATTTGATCTCTATTTCTGAGTTTTGTAACGCTTCTGCTTGGCTGGTTACTGTTTGTAATAATTTGACAACTGGGCTATGTTCTGGGCTAGGTATGTTCTGGGCTAGGTATGCTTTTGCCGAAAAGCATTTTATAAATATGACACTGTGGTTGGTTTAACAAGAAGTTAATCTTTAAACCTATGTAAAGTATGTTTTGTTTTCTGAATTTTTATAATGAACATTTCTGTATTTGAATTTGGCGCTCTGCAATCTCACTGGATGTTGGCCAGGTGGGACGGCACGAACCCTAGAGAGGTTTTAAGGAGGCGCTGGCGGTTGGTGTTATTCGGCCGTCCACTTCACCTGCAGGAGCAGGTTTTTTCTTTGTTGGAAAGGGGGATGGGGGATTACGTCCATGTATTGATTACTAGGGTTTAAATAACATTACCATGAAGAACCTTTACCCTCTTGTCAGCCTTTGAGAGACTCCAGGGAGCTACAGTCTTCTAAAAATTGGATTTGCAGAAGGCATGCAATCTGGTGCGCATCAGACAGGGAGACGAGCGGAAGACAGTGTTCAACACCCCAAATGGACATTATGAATACCTTGTCATGCTGTTTGGACTTACAAATGCTCCAGCCATTTTCCAGGCCCTGGTTAATGACGTGCTGCGCAACTTCCTTCATCAGTTCATGTTTGTGTACCTGAATGACATCCTCATCTTCTCTAGGTCCATGGTGGAACACATCCAACATGTTCCCCAGGTTCTTCAAAGACTCCTATCTCACCACTTGTTCGTGAAGGCCTAAAAGTCAGAATTTTCCATTCCTCAGATCTCCATCCTGGGGTACATCATCTCAGGACTGTGTATGGATGAACTCCCAAAAGGTAGAATCGGTGGTCAACTGGCCACGGCCCAGCACAGTCAAGCAAGTACAGTGTTTTTGGGGTTTCTACCGGAGATTTGTGAGAGACTTTAGTTTGGTGGCTGCGCCATTGACAGCGCTCACCTAGGGCTTGGCTGGGCATGTAAGCTGGATCCCTGCTGCTGAGAAGGTGTTCCAGAACTGGGACAAGAACTCCTTGGCCAAGGGTAGTCTGGGGAGAGGAATGAAGTGGGTGGTCTTGGAAAACTGGCCGACCACAGTCAGGATGACAGTGTTGCCCTCAAATGGGGGGAGACCCATGATGAAATCCAGGGATATGTGGGACCAGGAACGGTGAGGAACAGGCAGAGATTGCAGAATGCAAGCCGGAACTTGCTGAGGAGTCTTGTTCTGAGCACACACTGTGCAAGCGGCGCCGAATGCGGAGACATTAGGGACTATGATGGGCCATCAAAAGCATTGTTGCACAAATGCCAGGGTCTGTCGGGACCCCGGGTGGCAGGCCAGTCTAGAGGAGTGAGCCCACTCCAGGACCGCAAAGCCGGGGTTCGGCTGGGAATGCTGTGCCTCCCGGACCTGTTTCCCTATACCCCAGTTGAGTGTCGTCGCCAGACACGAGGTGGGAAGGATGGTCTCAGGCTCCAGGAGTAATAGCCGTGGAGCTATAACAGCGAGACAGTGCATCCGGCTTGACATTCTTGGATCCCGGCCGATATTAGAGGGAGAAGTTGAACCATGTGAACAGCAGGGTCCATCTAGCTTGCCTGGACTTGAGGCGTTTGACGTTGAGGAGATACTCCAGATTTTTGTTGTCGGTCCATAAGATGAATGGGTGTTCCGCCCCTTCCAGCCAATTCCGCACCTTCCAGCCACAACTCTTTGTGTTGATCCTGTATTGCCGTTCCGCTGGCAATAGCCCAGCTCTACGTAGTTGCATAGGCTCGGGAAGCGGTGATTCAGCCGTCTCCTTCAACTCTCAGGGAAAGTCAGGAGGCCTCGAGTTCTCTCAGCAAAGGGATCAACGGGAACTTCCATGATGACTTGAAGGCAAGGTGGAATCCCTGGACAATGAGAGCAAAGTCGAATTTCCTCTCCCTCCGTCGTTCCCATAATTGGCCATCGATTCATATGATCAAAGCAATAAGGGAATCGAGAACCGTAGGTAACTCCCGAGCAGCAAGCTCGTCCTTAACCTCCTCCGAGATGCCGTGCTGTAACATATCGAACAGTGCTTCCTAGTTCTAACCAGTCTCCGCTGCCAACGTGTGGAAATCCACTGCATAGTCAGCTACACTGCAAGAGTCTTGCCGAAGCTGGATTAGCTCCCGGGCAGCTTCTCTCCCGGAGAACGGGGCGTAAAAAACCTTCTTCACCTCTCCCACAAAACGCTCCAGACTAACGCATATGGCCAGCTGCTGTTCCCATACAGCAGTAGCCCACGTGAGACCCCTCCCAGACATCAGTGTGATGATTGGAATGATCCGAGGGGAAGGAGGAGGGCTGAAGCTCAAAAATATGGGCACACTGAGCTAGAAACGCAGACAGGTGCTCGACTCTCCATTGAAGCGTTCCCGGGGGGGTTAAACGGGACTCCCGAGAAGGTGGAGTGGCTGATGAGATGTTGTTGCTAGCAGCTGGGTTACTGAGGGGCTGTGGGGTTACCACCGTGGTAGGCTGCCTCCCAGACAGCCCGTGGAATTGCTCCAGCAAACTGTTCAATGCCCGGTCATGGCGTTGAGCCAACAAACGACCCCCTCCATAAGGCCATGAAGCAGTTTCTCGTGCCTCCCGACGGTGGCTCCTTGGGAGGAGATGGCGTCGTGCAGCTGGTCCAGGTCTGCTGGGTTAGTCATGGCCAGTTTGTACTATCAGGATAAGGTAAGACCCAGAGGCAGACCGTGTCGAAGTAACAATATTTATTACAGCAACAGGGGCAAAGGTACAGGATGGCAGGCAGGCTCAGGTCAGGCAGAGGTCGTTAATCCAGAGACGGGGTAAAGGTACAGGATGGCAGGCAGGCTCAGGTCAGGCAGAGGTCGTCAATCCAGAGACGGGGTAAAGGTACAGGATGGTAGGCAGGCTCAGGTCAGGCAGAGGTCGTTAATCCAGAGACGGGGTAAAGGTACAGGATGGTAGGTAGGCTCAGAGTCAGGGGCAGGCAGAGTGGTCAGGTGGGCAGGCTCAGGATAGGCAATGGTCAAAACCAGGAGGACGAGAAAAGAGAGACTGGGGAAAAGCAGGAGCTGATACAAAAACGTTGGTTGACTTGACAAACAAGTTGAACTGGCAACAGACAAACAGAGAACACCGGTATAAATACACACGGGACAATGGGGAAGATGGGCGACACCTGGTGGGTGGTGGAGACAATCACAAAGACAGTTGAAACAGATCAGGGTGTGACACCTGTTGTATGATTGTTCTGTTTTGTCTGAACCCCAGGAAGAGTGGCCACAGATAGAACAATAAGCCAGATATTTTACCAGATGTATATATGTGAAGCATCCGGTTGGCGTTTCCACTCACTGCCAAATATGGTGATGAGAGGAAGCCCAGTGGCAGGCATTGTGAGAAGATGGCGCAAGATGGATTTTGGCCGACATTCTGCTAATTTTCTCATCAATGAAACATTCGATCTCCAGACAGTTTTTTTCTGTTTCCAAAACTAGAATCTATAACGAACAAAGCAGAACCTGCTTTGTAGACTTTACCCTTTGCCAAAGCTTCTAAAAATTGCGTTGTTCAGGAGTGCAAGAGCGAATTGAGTTACTGCACACGTGCACTTCACAGAGTAGGCGTTCCCTAATGAAAATATGCAAATAAATGCTGGAACGTGACAATAGGATCTCACTAGCTCATGCTTGGCTCTGCCCATCTCCTTGCTTGTTCTGCCCTCTGATTAATTTGCTCCCATTGGAAAACACAGGCTCTGGTCTGTCTTGGGTTAGTTATAAATATCTTTGGAGTAGCTCTGGAAAAAGTAACAGCTAATGGAAATCCAAATAAACATATAAAATTCTCTCTCGTTTCTACTTCATTGTTTTTGTGTGGGTGTATATGATGGCTTTGTTTTGTGATTTGATTGGACCCCAGGATCCAGGAAGAGAGGAAGAGTTGCTGTATCAAAATAAACAAAAACAATATTTTCTCTCCGGTCTCTACTTCGGCGTATGCTCCCATCCCGTCAGGGGATAAAAAGGACCTTGGATCAGTCTGGTGCAACTTCATCCAATTGCCTGTTATTAAAATACTTTCTCTCTTGTCTCCTATTTGGGGGGAAATTACCTTCAGTGTCAGTGTCTTGGGGTTATCTCCATTCAACATGTAGGATATTAAAATGCTTTCTCTTTCTTATCTGTCCAGGTGTGTTAGCCTAACTGCAAAGCCTGATGGAGACCCTGTTAGTTTACCTGATGGTACTTGGCATGGCTGTAAAAGCCCACAAGGTCCAGGTGTGCCCAAAACGCTGTGTCTGCCAGATGCTTAACCCCAACCTAGCAACCCTCTGCGACAAGAAGGGTCTCCTCTTCGTCCCGCCCGACATCGACCGTCACACCGTGGAGATGCGTCTGGGCGACAACTTCGTTACGAGCATCAAACGACGGGACTTCGCCAACATGACCAAACTGCAAGACATGACGTTGTCTCGGAACACCATTGGCTCCATCTCGCCTCACGCCTTTAAAGATCTGGAGAACCTCAGAGCCTTGCATCTGGACAGCAACCGTCTGACGAGGCTCACCAACGACACCTTCAGTGGGATGTCCAAGCTCCAACATCTCATTCTCAACAACAATCAGCTGATTCACATCCACATCGGGGCCTTCAATGATCTCACAGCTCTAGAGGAGTTAGATCTGTCCTACAACAACTTAGAAAGCGCCCCCTGGGTGGCCATCCAGAGAATGACCAGCCTCCACACCCTGGGCTTGGACCACAACATGCTTAGCTACATTCCTGAGGGAACCTTCTCTGGCCTGCAGAAGCTCAAACGCCTTGACGTCACATCCAACAAGCTCCAGAAGCTTCCGCCAGACCCAGTGTTCCAACGGGCCGGCGTCTTGGCCACATCAGGGAGCTTGGGTCCGACATCATTTGCGTTGAGTTTTGGGGGGAACCCACTGAGGTGTAACTGTGAGCTGCTGTGGCTGAGGAGGCTGAGGAGGGAGGATGATCTGGAGACATGTGCGGCTCCGCAGCACCTGGCTGGGCGATACTTCTGGACCGTGTCTGAAGAAGAGTTCCTCTGTGAGCCCCCTCTTATCACCAGACACTCCCAGGTAAGGCTGAGATGATACAGTCACAACACATCATTGGTAAATAGTATCGCGATAACCCAGTGATAACAGTATCATGATAACTGACAAAAGATGCATTATCAAGCGTGTCACTGAACACACCTTTTGTTTTATAACATGGTCAATAATAAAATATTGATCATGTCCTCCCTTTCCAAGATAACCACTTTTATTGCAATGATTGCCTAACATTGATTATCGTGCTATTGCAAATCATGATAACTGCTTTTGTCGCGATCACTCAATAATTATCACAGTAAGTAATATTGTTTACTCTAACACCATCTAGGAGCTGCGAGCATTGGAGGGTCAGAGTGTAGCTCTGCGCTGTAAGGCCAGGGGCGACCCAGACCCCATCATCCACTGGATCGCCCCAGACGGCCGGCTCATGTCCAACTCCTCCCGGGCTGCGGTGCACAGTGATGGGACCCTGGACATTCTTATCAGCACTGTGAAGGACTCAGGTGCGTGTCATTGAAATGTCTGTTATGGTGATTATGTTGAGTGTTTCTGTTTGTATGCTTTGGGTTTTAACAACCCCTGAGGCCGGTTTTTTAGACCATTTAATCCAAATAAAAATGATTTTTGAACTCTGTTCTCTTGTTACATTTAGCTTCCCCCTTCATTTGAAAGGAAACAGAAAAGCAAATAAATGTTCTCTATCGCTCCATCAGGCTCCTTCATCTGTGTTGCCTCCAACCCGGCCGGGGAGTCCCAACAAACTGTTGACCTGGTGATCGCCAAACTCCCACACATCACCAACAGTACTGTGGAGAAGGAACAGGATCCAGGTTCTTCTGATATCGCCACGGTAACGAGGACGGGTGGTGGTGGGGAAGGCGGAGGAGTGGTTCCACTGGGAAACACAAAGACGAGCCAGGAGAAGAAGGTGGTGATCGCTGAGGCCACGTCTACCTCGGCCCTGGTCAGGTTCAGCTTCCAAAGAAGTATACCGGGCATCCGAATGTTCCAGATCCAATACAACGGAACCTACGATGACTCTCTGGTTTACAGGTGAGCCTTGGCTTCTATAGGCAGAAAAAAAGTTAATTTATCTTCTGTCCCTCTGTGTTTCATAATTTTCCTTCAATTCGCAAGAGGCTGAATGTAACTCACAGGAGAAACCATCGGAGCGAGCGAAACAGCGTCCCTCTGTCTCAGTATGTGTAGGCCGTCTATCTGATGCTGTCTGGTCTAAAAGAATATGACATTGTTGCCACCCATAGCATTGAATACAAATGAAGCCAGCGAACATTTGACTTCCTTTGATAATTAAAAAAATAAAATAGTAGCCAATCAGCTAAACTAAGTGAACTCAACTGTGAATGGTCCTAGCGCACCAACAAAAAAAAGTGTAAAGGGAAGTCAGTTTGGATTTGGCTTCACACCAATCATGAGCCAAATGACATTAACAGAAAAAACTTGAATTGTTGCATCTCATAGTGTCGTAGGGATGGTGCCAGGTTTCCTCCAGATGTGACGCTTGGCATTCAGGCCAAGGAGTTCAATCTTGGTTTCATCAGACCAGAGAATCTTGTTTCTCATGGTCTGAGAGTCCTTCAGGTGCCTTTTGGCAAACTCCAAGCGGGCTGTCATGTGCCTTTTACTGAGGAGTGGCATCCATCTGGCCACTCCACCATAAAGGCCTGATTTGTGGAGTGCTGCAGAGATGGTTGTTCTTCTGGAAGGTTCTCCCATCTCCACAGAGGAACTTTGGAGCTCTGTCAGAGTGACCATCGGGTTCTTGGTCACCTCCCTGACCAAGGCCCTGCTCTACAGATTGCTCAGTTTACCAGGCGGCCAGCTCTAGGAAGAGTCTTTGTGGTTCCTAACTACTTCTATTTAAGAATGATGGAGGCCACTGTGTTCTTGGGGACCTTCAATGCTGCAGACATTTTTTGGTACCCTTCCCCAGATCTGTGCCTCGACACAATCCTGTCTCGGAGCTCTTCAGACAATTCCTTCAACCTCATAGCTTGGTTTTTGCTTTGCCATACACTGTCAACTGTGGGACCTTATATAGACAGGTAGGTGTGCGCCTTTCCAAATCATGTCAAATCAATTACATTTTTCGCTTTGTCATTATGGGGTATTGTCGTCCCTTTTAGAAGAAGGCTGTAACGTAACAAAATGTGGAAAAAGTCAAAGGGTCTGAATACTTTCCGAATGCACTGTAAATTCATACATTGTCATATTTAGGTCATGTGGATTCTGCAAAATTATAGGTCTAAGGTCTATAGGTGATTTGATGATGTTGAAATCTTGAAGTTGAAATGGTGCTGGAATAGTGGAGGCAGCTCCTGTTTCATTGCAAACTCTCTGTGGTTCTAAATCAATAGTTGTTTAGTAGTCCGAAAATGTGGGAAACATTAACTTGCTTCACCATGCTGCTGTAGGTCATGTAACTGTTTGTTTGCTCTCCGATTTTGTGATGAAAAAAAGATGTGGTTTAATTTATTCTGCCACTGTGTCTTCTTATTGTCAAGGCCTTAGACCTATATATCACGGTGGCAAGGGATATGAACTAACAGGTTATAGAGAAAACAACACAATTATCACAACACATACAGTAGGTTGTAATATAGCTATTTTCCTGGCTTGGCTTCCCCAGTGATTTTACCCACGCACTGCTGCTGTATATAGGGACTGTTTTTGGAGTCCTTGATGATTGATATTGATGCCTCATTTCAACTCTCAGAACCAGGCCCGAATGAGAACTAACAAGAACCAGGCACAATGGTCTTTTGTAGTAGTTCCTGATTGGTGTTGAGTGACTATTATGTTGTTTAAAATGAATGTCAAATGTGCACATTCTCATTAATGATTAGCTATTTCTCTAATTGTGAAAAGTAATTAATTTACTGACATTCTTATTCAGTGACTTACAAAGTCACCTAGGTAACAGTGTGTATAAAGTACACACAACATGTACACCAATGGTAATACCTCATCAACAGCATGAAAACAAAATGTCAGCACTGAGCTGTAGGGCAAAGCCGAGATGAAAGAGACAGCAGCATGTTACACAAAGCCTTAGAAGATCTTTCAGGCCTCTTCTGAGAAACCAGTCTACACAAGGCTCTTTCATCTGGCAACCCTTTCACTCCATATTTGAAGCTTATATTCATGACACAATATGACCATTTAACACACACTTTTATCCAAAGTGACTTACAGTCTACGTCAGGGCTGGTAAATTCCAGTCCTGGAGGGCTGAAACATTCTGGTTTTTGTTTCTACCTGGTCGTTAATTGAGCTCACCTGGTTTTCTAGGTCTGAACCAGTTCCTTATTAGAAGGAGATGATGAAAAACAGAAGTGTTTTGGCCCTCCAGGACGGACATTGAACAGGCCTGGTCTACACATACTTTACATACGTTGTGTCTATGAGGTCCATTTGTGAATGAATAACACACAGTTCTGGTCTTTCAAGCATACAGCGCCATGGCCCAACAACTGAGCCATTGGACCTATTGTGACTGTCTCTTCTGAGAAATGGGTGTGCATACAATTGTTCATCTTTCATGCTTCCGACTTCTCACGGGGTGTTTTTGTGTCTCAGGGGCTTGGGTAAAAATAAAAGATGAATCTCCATTTCCACAACTAGGACAATGAAGTATTCTTTTTATCTTCCACCCCTTTCACAACACATTAGCAATTCAACTTTTCATTGTGATTCTGTTACAATCCGAGACATAACATTCTCTCATCTCTGAACACTTCTTGCAATATGATTTATAATTGGTCTGCAATTGCCCTAGTATGCTCTCAACTCTTTCATTCCACACTCTGTCTCTCTCTGTTTTCAGAATGATCCCTCCGAGCAGTAAGAGTATCCTGGTGAACAACCTGGCTGCCGGTACACAGTACGACCTGTGTGTGCTGGCCATCTACGACGACCTGGTGACCTCCCTGACTGCCACGCGGGTTGTGGGGTGCGTCCGCTTCACCACCGATCCCCAGTACCTCCGCTGCCACTTCATGCAGTCCCAGTTCCTGGGAGGGACCATCGTGGTCATGATCGGAGGGATCATCGTGGCGTCCGTCTTAGCCTTCATCGTCTTCCTCATAGTGAGGTACCGAGTCTGTAACCAAAGCGATGAGGATAAGGTAGGAGTATTGAGTATTGCTCTTTTCTTTGTTACTACTGTCTCTGTACTGTTGTTATTGTACAGCTGATGAGGTCATTTCTCCCTGGGGGTCAATAAAATCTGTCTCTTTCATAAGGCTTTGGAAATGGGTGAGATCCGGTCTCTGAGCAGTGATGGTCAGCTCCAGGGCTGCGGCATCCCCAAGTCCATGTCCAAGTCTCTGTCCAAGCAGATTCTCTGTCTGGAGAAACCAGAGAAGGTGGATAAGGAGTATCTGAGGGTGGGCCTTCCTCCCCCTGAGCTGTTCAAGCAGCAGCGACCCCCAGTCCTGACCACCACCACATCCACCAAGCCATCCATTCCCGACTGCCAGACAAATGTGGAGTTAGAGAACACAAACCGGAATAACTCAGCGGAAGCTAAAATGGTTGTTTCCGCCGTTTCCACAAAATGGACAAAGGTCACTAGAGGGCCAAGCCCCCCTGGAGGGTCCTCCCACCATTACATGACAGTGCCAGCAGGGGGCGTGAGGGTGAACCGGCGGCACTCTCTGAACATGGACTCGTACAAGGAGTGCTGCTACTTCAGCCTGATACAGCAGCAGCAGCCAAAGCCTGGTAGGGGTTTGCGCTCCAAACGCAGTCTGTCCATGAGTGGAGAACTGCCCCAGTTGGAAAGTGCAATGGCAAACATACATAGAAGCAGAGACAAGCTGTATGGGTCCGAGTGGCTTCTCGAAAGCACTCTATGATCAGGATTTTACAGGTTTATAGGGTTTTTGTTTTCTTGGATTGGATTTGTGGCCTGTGGTGGAGCAGACAGTGACTTTATACCTTGTTCAGACTGTTACTGCGGTCTTTAGTCTGCAAGACCCACAGATTCCTCTTGTATTTCTGAAGACAAGGAGGCCAAACAGGGTTTTAAAGGGCAAATGTTTAACATTTGTTTATCGACCTTAAAGCAAATATCTTCTCAAAGTCATCTTTATATTGACTTTGGATAAAACTGAAGGCACCAAAAAATGTATAAAGCAACTTCATGTACAAAATTGTTAAGTTGTGTAACATGTTATGCGATACACCCGTAAGTGTTCACATGGTATTAAATGCAGATGGAAGTCTAGCATTATAGAGAGAGAGGGAGAGAAAGGGATGGACGATTATACTTGTTATAACATTGCCTGTTACGTAAAGTGATTACAATCACTGTGTAGACAATGAATGGACATATTTCTTGTCATCAGTTTTCTAGACGGTTGAAGACATGTCTTCATTAACTCGGTGGCATTTGGAGGGATTGCGAATGTGCAGAACACCCCAGACAGAAGTGTAGAACAGAATGTACTCAGGCTGTGTGTGACATAGCACCCTATTCCCTATAGTGCACTCTGGTCAAAAGTAGTGCACTATATTGGGAATATGGTGCCATTTAGTCTGGTGACAGAGCTGGATATTTTCATCATGCTGCACCAGACACGCAGCACAATGCTGCATTCACGTTACCCGGCATCGATTGAGCTTAACACTGCCCTCTTGTTTGAATCAATACATTTTATCACATAATTACACATAAAGACTTATGTTCATAGGATTATTGTCACAGCTGATATGATAGTTCAAACAAAGACAGGATGACAAGAGCGATAAAGGATGTGTGGTCCATTTTCATGGTTTTTACAGTTATTAAAACATTGTCATGTCAGGCTAAGAGTCGTTGTAAATTGACTTGTCGGTGAAGAGGAAACGAAAGCCAAAAAACAGTATCTGAGAAGTCGGCTCTTGATTTAACTGTTGTTTCTGTTTGATGTTTACCAGTATAAATAAACCAATGAGAAAAAGGAATCTAATAGTAGTTTTAACCTTATGATATCTTATGATATATGCTTGTGACATAATTTACCAGGTACCTATAGAGAGCAATGTTGACTATTTGTAGACACTAACTCTGCCATGGTCCGTTGAACAAAGCCTATGGGAAAATGTATAGAGTTTTTGGATAAACGCTGAAAATAAGGTCTGTGGTACACACAGGCTTAGGAGATCTTATACGTTTTGTTCTATGCCATAATCTTCATCAACTAACATCACTTTTTGTGAATTTTGGTAATTCAAAAATAACGCACATAAAGTCTTCATAATTCATAAAGGTCATGTTAACTGACATATTATCTTATAGAACAAAACGTATAAGATCTCATAAGCCCGTGTTAACCTCAGATCTTATTTTCGGCATTTATTCTTTCTCCATAAATTTTGCTCATAGGAATGACTGACTACAAGCTGTCAAGCTCTATTGTTGCTTTCTTAAAGGGACGCTCTGCAGTTACTTCATCAATATTTGGACTTCTGTGTTAATGAAATGTACCCATCGATTCTTGAAGAATATAATTTATAAATGCCCCATCAGCTTAGTTTAACTGTAGCCAATTCAGACCCCAAAATAGAAACTTGTTTCACTTCAATGTTTGTTGACAATGAAAATGTAAACAAACAGGTTGTTTCCATTACAAACAACCTTTAATCTCGAGTCACGACTGAAAAACAAATGAGATAAGGTTCGGTATAATCTTAAAGCATTTTTAACTCTCCAACTCATCCCAAACCATCTCAATTGGGTTGAGGTCAGGTGATTGTGGAGGCCAGGTCATCTGATGCAGCACTACATCACTCTCCTTCTTGGTCAAAAAGCCCTTACACGGCCTAGAGTTGTGTTAGGTCATTGTCCTGTCGAAAAAAACTAATGATAGTGCCACTAAGCGCAAACCAGATGGGATGGCGTATTGCTGCAGATGGGATGGCATATTGCTACATATTGCAATCTCTGAACAGTTGATGTTGAGATGTGTCTGTAACTTGAACTCTGTGAAGCATTTATTTGGCCTGCAATTTCTGATGGTAACTCTAATGAACTTATCTTCTGCAGCAGAGGTAACTCTGGGTCTTCCCTTTCTGTGGCGGTCCTCATGAGAGCCAGTTTCATCACAGTACATGATGGTTTTTGCGACTGCACTTGAAGAAGTGTTCAAAGTTCTTGAAATTGTCTGGACTTATAGACCTTCATGTCTTATTGTAATGATGGACTGTCATTTCTCTTTGTTTATTTGAGCTGTCCTTGCCATCATATGGACTTGGTTATTTACCAAATAGGGTTATATTCTGTATATCCCCCCCACCTTGTCACCACACAACTGTTTGGCTCAAATGCATTAAGAAGGAAATAAATTCCACAAATTAACTTTTAACAAGGCATACCTGTTAATTGAAATGCGTTCCAGGTGACTACCTCGTGAAGCTGGTTGAGAGAATACCAAGAATGTGTAAAGCCGTCATCAAGGCAAAGGGTGGCAACTAAGAAGAATCTCAAATATAAAATATATTTTGATTGAACACTTTTTGGGGTTACTACATGATTCCATGTGTGTTATTTCATAGTTTTGATGTCTTCACTATTATTCTACAATGTAGAAAATAGTCAAAATAAAGAAAAACCCGGGAATGAGTAGGATTGTCCAAACGTTTGACTGGTAATGTATGTCAGCCAAACAGGCCAGGCTGGAGCGAAAGGCACTTGTATTTATTATTTCTCTCTCATTATGGATGATTAAAATGTGTAGCGGAGGAGCCAGGCCCGGACCTCGACTCAGTCTCTAGTGGGTGCCAGAGGTGTGTGTTAATAATATATGTATTTCTGGGGAGAGGGAAAGAGAGATGGATGAAGAGAGAGGGAGAGGTGGAGAAATGGGGGTTGGTTTGAGAAAAAGAGAGGGGGAGAGAGTGTGGGGTAAAGAAAGAGGGAGATACCAGAAAGAAAAAAACAGAAAAAACAGAAAAAAGAGCATCTGTGTAAGTCAGCAGGGGTGAAGAGGTGGTCTGCAGGGGTGAAGAGGTGGTCTGCAGGGGTGAAGAGGTGGTCTGCAGGGGTGAAGAGGGGTTGAGGAGGTGGTCAGCAGGGGTGAAGAGGGGTTGAGGAGGTGGTCAGCAGGGGTGAAGAGGTGGTCTGCAGGGGTGAAGAGGTGGTCTGCAGGGGTGAAGAGGGGTTGAGGAGGTGGTCAGCAGGGGTGAAGAGGGGTTGAGGAGGTGGTCAGCAGGGGTGAAGAGGTGGTCTGCAGGGGTGAAGAGGTGGTCTGCAGGGGTGAAGAGGGGTTGAGGAGGTGGTCAGCAGGGGTGAAGAGGGGTTGAGGAGGTGGTCAGCAGGGGTGAAGAGGGGTTGAGGAGGTGGTCTGCAGGGGTGAAGAGGGGTTGAGGAGGTGGTCAGCAGGGGTGAAGAGGGGTTGAGGAGGTGGTCAGCAGGGGTGAAGAGGGGTTGAGGAGGTGGTCTGCAGGGGTGAAGAGGGGTTGAGGAGGTGGTCTGCAGGGGTGAGGAGGGGTTGAGGAGGTGGTCTGTAGGGGTGAAGAGGGGTTGAGGAGGTGGTCTGCAGGGGTGAAGAGAGGTTGAGGAGGTGGTCAGCAGGGGTGAAGAGGGGTTGAGGAGGTGGTCTGCAGGGGTGAAGAGGGGTTGAGGAGGTGGTCTGCAGGGGTGAGGAGGGGTTGAGGAGGTGGTCAGCAGGGGTGAGGAGGGGTTGAGGAGGTGGTCAGCAGGGGTGAAGAGAGGTTGAGGTGGTGGTCAGCAGGGGTGAAGAGGTGGTCTGCAGGGGTGAAGAGGTGGTCTGCAGGGGTGAAGAGGGGTTGAGGAGGTGGTCAGCAGGGGTGAAGAGGGGTTGAGGAGGTGGTCAGCAGGGGTGAAGAGGGGTTGAGGAGGTGGTCTGCAGGGGTGAAGAGGGGTTGAGGAGGTGGTCAGCAGGGGTGAAGAGGGGTTGAGGAGGTGGTCAGCAGGGGTGAAGAGGGGTTGAGGAGGTGGTCTGCAGGGGTGAAGAGGGGTTGAGGAGGTGGTCTGCAGGGGTGAGGAGGGGTTGAGGAGGTGGTCTGCAGGGGTGAAGAGGGGTTGAGGAGGTGGTCTGCAGGGGTGAAGAGGGGTTGAGGAGGTGGTCAGCAGGGGTGAAGAGGGGTTGAGGAGGTGGTCTGCAGGGGTGAGGAGGGGTTGAGGAGGTGGTCTGCAGGGGTGAAGAGAGGTTGAGGAGGTGGTCAGCAGGGGTGAAGAGGGGTTGAGGAGGTGGTCTGCAGGGGTGAAGAGGGGTTGAGGAGGTGGTCAGCAGGGGTGAAGAGGGGTTGAGGAGGTGGTCTGCAGGGGTGAGGAGGGGTTGAGGAGGTGGTCTGCAGGGGTGAAGAGAGGTTGAGGAGGTGGTCTGCAGGGGTGAAGAGGGGTTGAGGAGGTGGTCTGCAGGGGTGAAGAGGGGTTGAGGAGGTGGTCTGCAGGGGTGAAGAGGGGTTGAGGAGGTGGTCAGCAGGGGTGAAGAGGGGTTGAGGAGGTGGTCTGCAGGGGTGAAGAGAGGTTGAGGAGGTGGTCAGCAGGGGTGAAGAGGGGTTGAGGAGGTGGTCTGCAGGGGTGAAGAGAGGTTGAGGAGGTGGTCAGCAGGGGTGAAGAGGGGTTGAGGAGGTGGTCTGCAGGGGTGAAGAGGGGTTGAGGAGGTGGTCAGCAGGGGTGAAGAGGGGTTGAGGAGGTGGTCTGCAGGGGTGAGGAGGGGTTGAGGAGGTGGTCTGCAGGGGTGAAGAGAGGTTGAGGAGGTGGTCAGCAGGGGTGAAGAGGGGTTGAGGAGGTGGTCTGCAGGGGTGAAGAGGGGTTGAGGAGGTGGTCTGCAGGGGTGAAGAGGGGTTGAGGAGGTGGTCTGCAGGGGTGAAGAGGGGTTGAGGAGGTGGTCAGCAGGGGTGAAGAGGTGTTGAGGAGGTGGTCTGCAGGGGTGAAGAGGGGTTGAGGAGGTGGTCTGCAGGGGTGAAGAGGGGTTGAGGAGGTGGTCTGCAGGGGTGAAGAGGGGTTGAGAAGGTGGTCAGCAGGGGTGAGGAGGTGGTCAGCAGGGGTGAGGAGGGGTTGAGGAGGTGGTCTGCAGGGGTGAAGAGGGGTTGAGGAGGTGGTCAGCAGGGGTGAGGAGGGGTTGAGGAGGTTAGCAGGGGTGAAGAGGGGTTGAGGAGGTTAGCAGGGGTGAAGAGGGGTTGAGGAGGTGGTCTGCAGGGGTGAAGAGGGGTTGAGGAGGTGGTCTGCAGGGGTGAAGAGGGGTTGAGGAGGTGGTCTGCAGGGGTGAAGAGGGGTTGAGGAGGTGGTCTGCAGGGGTGAAGAGGGGTTGAGGAGGTGGTCTGCAGGGGTGAAGAGGGGTTGAGGAGGTGGTCTGCAGGGGTGAAGAGGGGTTGAGGAGGTGGTCTGCAGGGGTGAAGAGGGGTTGAGGAGGTGGTCAGCAGGGGTGAGGAGGGGTTGAGGAGGTGGTCAGCAGGGGTGAGGAGGGGTTGAGGAGGTGGTCAGCAGGGGTGAAGAGGGGTTGAGGAGGTGGTCAGCAGGGGTGAGGAGGGGTTGAGGAGGTGGTCTGCAGGGGTGAGGAGAGGGGTGAGGAGGTGGTCAGCAGGGGTGAGGAGAGGGGTGAGGAGGTGGTCAGCAGGGGTGAGGAGGGGTTGAGGAGGTTAGCAGGGGTGAGGAGAGGGGTGAGGAGAGGGGTGAGGAAGGGTTGAGGAGGTGGTCTGCAGGGGTGAAGAGGGGTTGAAGAGTTGGTCAGCAGGGTGAGGAGGGGTTGAGGAGGTTAGCAGGGGTGAGGAGAGGGGTGAAGAGGGGTTGAGGAGGTGGTCAGCAGGGGTTGAGGAGGTGGTCAGCAGGGGTGAGGAGGGTTGAGGAGGTGGTCTGCAGGGGTGAAGAGGGGTTGAGGAGGTGGTCTGCAGGGGTGAAGAGGGGTTGAGGAGGTGGTCTGCAGGGGTGAAGAGGGGTTGAGGAGGTGGTCTGCAGAGGTGAAGAGGGGTTGAGGAGGTGGTCTGCAGGGGTGAAGAGGCGGTGAGGAGGTGGTCAGCAGGGGTGAGGAGAGGGGTGAGGAGGTGGTCAGCAGGGGTGAAGAGGGGTTGAGGAGGTTAGCAGGGGTGAGGAGAGGGGTGAGGAGGGGTTGAGGAGGTGGTCTGCAGGGTGAAGAGGGGTTGAGGAGGTGGTCTGCAGGGGTGAGGAGGGGTTGAGGAGGTGGTCTGCAGGGGTGAAGAGGGGTTGAGGAGGTGGTCTGCAGGGGTGAAGAGGGGTTGAGGAGGTGGTCTGCAGGGGTGAAGAGGGGTTGAGGAGGTGGTCTGCAGGGGTGAAGAGGGGTTGAGGAGGTGGTCTGCAGGGGTGAAGAGGGGTTGAGGAGGTGGTCTGCAGGGGTGAAGAGGGGTTGAGGAGGTGGTCTGCAGGGGTGAAGAGGGGTTGAGGAGGTGGTCTGCAGGGGTGAAGAGGGGTTGAGGAGGTGGTCAGCAGGGGTGAGGAGGGGTTGAGGAGGTGGTCAGCAGGGGTGAGGAGGGGTTGAGGAGGTGGTCAGCAGGGGTGAAGAGGGGTTGAGGAGGTGGTCAGCAGGGGTGAAGAGGGGTTGAGGAGGTGGTCAGCAGGGGTGAGGAGAGGGGTGAGGAGGTGGTCAGCAGGGGTGAAGAGGGGTTGAGGAGGTTAGCAGGGGTGAGGAGAGGGGTGAGGAGGGGTTGAGGAGGTGGTCTGCAGGGGTGAAGAGGGGTTGAGGAGGTGGTCAGCAGGGGTGAGGAGGGGTTGAGGAGGTGGTCTGCAGGGGTGAAGAGGGGTTGAGGAGGTGGTCAGCAGGGGTGAGGAGAGGGGTGAGGAGGTGGTCAGCAGGGGTGAAGAGGGGTTGAGGAGGTTAGCAGGGGTGAGGAGAGGGGTGAGGAGGGGTTGAGGAGGTGGTCTGCAGGGGTGAAGAGGGGTTGAGGAGGTGGTCAGCAGGGGTGAGGAGGGGTTGAGGAGGTTAGCAGAGGTGAGGAGAGGGGTGAAGAGGGGTTGAGGAGGTGGTCAGCAGGGGTGAAGAGGGGTTGAGGAGGTGGTCAGCAGGGGTGAGGAGGGGTTGAGGAGGTGGTCAGCAGGGGTGAAGAGGGGTTGAGGAGGTGGTCTGCAGGGTGTGAAGAGGGGTTGAGGAGGTGGTCTGCAGGGGTGAAGAGGGGTTGAGGAGGTGGTCTGCAGGGGTGAAGAGGGGTTGAGGAGGTGGTCAGCAGGGGTGAAGAGGTGTTGAGGAGGTGGTCTGCAGGGGTGAAGAGGGGTTGAGGAGGTGGTCTGCAGGGGTGAAGAGGGGTTGAGGAGGTGGTCTGCAGGGGTGAAGAGGGGTTGAGAAGGTGGTCAGCAGGGGTGAGGAGGTGGTCAGCAGGGGTGAGGAGGGGTTGAGGAGGTGGTCTGCAGGGGTGAAGAGGGGTTGAGGAGGTGGTCAGCAGGGGTGAGGAGGGGTTGAGGAGGTTAGCAGGGGTGAAGAGGGGTTGAGGAGGTTAGCAGGGGTGAAGAGGGGTTGAGGAGGTGGTCAGCAGGGGTGAGGAGGGGTTGAGGAGGTGGTCAGCAGGGGTGAGGAGGGGTTGAGGAGGTGGTCAGCAGGGGTGAGGAGGGGTTGAGGAGGTTAGCAGGGGTGAGGAGAGGGGTGAGGATGGTGGTCAGCAGGGTTGAGGGGGGGGGGGGTTGAGGAGGTGGTCAGCAGGGGTGATGAGGGGGGTGGGGAGGGGCTGAGGAGGTGGTCAGCAGGGGTGAGGAGGGGGGTGAGAGGATGGGTTGAAGAGGTGGTCAGCAGGGGTGAGGAGGGGTTGAGGAGGTTAGCAGGGGTGAGGAGAGGGGTGAGGAGGTGGTCAGCAGGGGTGAGAAGGGGTTGAGGAGGTGGTCAGCAGGGTTGAGGGGGGGGGGGGGGTTGAGGAGGTGGTCAGCAGGGGTGAGGAGGGGTTGAGGAGGTTAGCAGGGGTGAGGAGAGGGGTGAGGAGGTGGTCAGCAGGGGTGAGAAGGGGTTGAGAAGGTGGTCAGCAGGGGTGAGGAGGGGTTGAGGAGGTTAGCAGGGGTGAGAAGGGGTTGAGGAGGTGGTCAGCAGGGGTGAGGAGGGGTTGAGGTGGTCAGCAGGGGTGAGGAGGTGGTCAGCAGGGGTTAGGAGGGGTTGAGGAGGTTAGCAGGGGTGATGAGAGGGGTGAGGAGGTGGTCAGCAGGGGTGAGGAGGTGGTCAGCAGAGGTTGAGGAGGTGGTCAGCAGGGGTGAGGAGGGGTTGAGGAGGTGGTCAGCAGGGGTGAAGAGGGGTTGAGGAGGTGGTCAGCAGGGGTGAAGAGGGGTTGAGGAGGTGGTCAGCAGGGGTGAAGAGGGGTTGAGGAGGTGGTCAGCAGGGGTGAAGAGGGGTTGAGGAGGTGGTCAGCAGGGGTGAAGAGGGCTTGAGGAGTTGGTCAGCAGGGGTGAAGAGGGGTTGAGGAGGTGGTCAGCAGGGGTGAAGAGGGGTGAGGAGGTGGTCTGCAGGGGTGAAGAGGGGTTGAGGAGGTGGTCAGCAGGGGTGAAGTGGGGGTTGAGGAGGTGGTCAGCAGGGGTGAAGAGGGGTTGAGGAGGTGGTCAGCAGGGGTGAAGAGGGGTTGAGGAGGTGGTCAGCAGGGGTGAAGAGGGGTTGAGGAGGTGGTCTGCAGGGGTGAAGAGGGGTTGAGGAGGTGGTCTGCAGGGGTGAAGAGGGGTTGAGGAGGTGGTCTGCAGGGGTGAAGAGGGGTTGAGGAGGTGGTCTGCAGGGGTGAAGAGGGGTTGAGGAGGTGGTCTGCAGGGGTGAAGAGGGGTGAGGAGGTGGTCTGCAGGGTGAAGAGGGGTGAGGAGGTGGTCAGCAGGGGTGAAGAGGGGTTGAGGAGGTGGTCTGCAGGGGTGAGGAGGGGTTGAGGAGGTGGTCTGCAGGGGTGAAGAGGGGTTGAGGAGGTGGTCTGCAGGGGTGAGGAGGGTTGAGGAGGTGGTCTGCAGGGGTGAAGAGGGGTTGAGGAGGTGGTCTGCAGGGGTGAGGAGGGGTTGAGGAGGTGGTCTGCAGGGGTGAAGAGGGGTTGAGGAGGTGGTCTGCAGGGGTGAAGAGGGGTTGAGGAGGTGGTCTGCAGGGGTGAAGAGGGGTTGAGGAGGTGGTCTGCAGGGGTGAAGAGGGGTTGAGGAGGTGGTCTGCAGGGGTGAAGAGGGGTTGAGGAGGTGGTCTGCAGGGGTGAAGAGGGGTTGAGGAGGTGGTCTGCAGGGGTGAAGAGGGGTTGAGGAGGTGGTCTGCAGGGGTGAAGAGGGGTTGAGGAGGTGGTCAGCAGGGGTGAGGAGGGGTTGAGGAGGTGGTCAGCAGGGGTGAGGAGGGGTTGAGGAGGTGGTCAGCAGGGGTGAAGAGGGGTTGAGGAGGTGGTCAGCAGGGGTGAGGAGGGGTTGAGGAGGTGGTCTGCAGGGGTGAGGAGAGGGGTGAGGAGGTGGTCAGCAGGGTGAGGAGAGGGGTGAGGAGGTGGTCAGCAGGGGTGAGGAGGGGTTGAGGAGGTTAGCAGGGGTGAGGAGAGGGGTGAGGAGAGGGGTGAGGAAGGGTTGAGGAGGTGGTCTGCAGGGGTGAAGAGGGGTTTGAGGAGTTGGTCAGCAGGGTGAGGAGGGGTTTGAGGAGGTTAGCAGGGGTGAGGAGAGGGGTGAAGAGGGTTGAGGAGGTGGTCAGCAGGGTTGAGGAGGTGGTCAGCAGGGGTGAGGAGGGGTTGAGGAGGTGGTCTGCAGGGGTGAGAGGGGTTGAGGAGGTGGTCTGCAGGGGTGAAGAGGGGTTGAGGAGGGTGGTCTGCAGGGGGTGAAGAGGGGTTGAGGAGGTGGTCTGCAGAGGTGAAGAGGGGTTGAGGAGGTGGTCTGCAGGGGTGAAGAGGCGGTGAGGAGGTGGTCAGCAGGGGTGAGGAGAGGGGTGAGGAGGTGGTCAGCAGGGGTGAAGAGGGGTTGAGGAGGTTAGCAGGGGTGAGGAGAGGGGTGAGGAGGGGTTGAGGAGGTGGTCTGCAGGGGTGAAGAGGGGTTGAGGAGGTGGTCAGCAGGGGTGAGGAGGGGTTGAGGAGGTTAGCAGAGGTGAGGAGAGGGGTGAAGAGGGGTTGAGGAGGTGGTCAGCAGGGGTGAAGAGGGGTTGAGGAGGTGGTCAGCAGGGGTGAGGAGGGGTTGAGGAGGTGGTCAGCAGGGGTGAAGAGGGGTTGAGGAGGTGGTCTGCAGGGGTGAAGAGGGGTTGAGGAGGTGGTCTGCAGGGGTGAAGAGGGGTTGAGGAGGTGGTCTGCAGGGGGTGAGAGGGGTTGAGGAGGTGGTCAGCAGGGGTGAAGAGGTGTTGAGGAGGTGGTCTGCAGGGGTGAAGAGGGGTTGAGGAGGTGGTCTGCAGGGGTGAAGAGGGGTTGAGGAGGTGGTCTGCAGGGGTGAAGAGGGGTTGAGAAGGTGGTCAGCAGGGGTGAGGAGGTGGTCAGCAGGGGTGAGGAGGGGTTGAGGAGGTGGTCTGCAGGGGTGAAGAGGGGTTGAGGAGGTGGTCAGCAGGGGTGAGGAGGGGTTGAGGAGGTTAGCAGGGGTGTGAAGAGGGGTTGAGGAGGTTAGCAGGGGTGAAGAGGGGTTGAGGAGGTGGTCAGCAGGGGTGAGGAGGGGTTGAGGAGGTGGTCAGCAGGGGTGAGGAGGGGTTGAGGAGGTGGTCAGCAGGGGTGAGGAGGGGTTGAGGAGGTTAGCAGGGGTGAGGAGAGGGGTGAGGATGGTGGTCAGCAGGGTTGAGGGGGGGGGGGGGGTTGAGGAGGTGGTCAGCAGGGGTGATGAGGGGGGTGGGGAGGGGCTGAGGAGGTGGTCAGCAGGGGTGAGGAGGGGGGTGAGAGGATGGGTTGAAGAGGTGGTCAGCAGGGGTGAGGAGGGGTTGAGGAGGTTAGCAGGGGTGAGGAGAGGGGTGAGGAGGTGGTCAGCAGGGGTGAGAAGGGGTTGAGGAGGTGGTCAGCAGGGTTGAGGGGGGGGGGGGTGGTTGAGGAGGTGGTCAGCAGGGGTGAGGAGGGGTTGAGGAGGTTAGCAGGGGTGAGGAGAGGGGTGAGGAGGTGGTCAGCAGGGGTGAGAAGGGGTTGAGAAGGTGGTCAGCAGGGGTGAGGAGGGGTTGAGGAGGTTAGCAGGGGTGAGAAGGGGTTGAGGAGGTGGTCAGCAGGGGTGAGGAGGGGTTGAGGTGGTCAGCAGGGGTGAGGAGGTGGTCAGCAGGGGTTAGGAGGGGTTGAGGAGGTTAGCAGGGGTGATGAGAGGGGTGAGGAGGTGGTCAGCAGGGGTGAGGAGGGGTTGAGGAGGTGGTCAGCAGAGGTTGAGGAGGTGGTCAGCAGGGGTGAGGAGGTGGTCAGCAGGGGTGAAGAGGTGTTGAGAAGGTTAGTAGGGGTGAGGAGAGGGGTGAGGAGATGGTCAGCAGAGGTGAGGAGGGGTTGAGGACGTCAGCAGGGGTGAGGAGGGCGGTGGGGAGGGGTTGAGGAAATGGTCAGCAGGGGTGAGGAGGGGTGGAAATGGACCACTGCTGAACATCTGCCAGTGAGCTTGCCCAGTGAAGTGTGCCCCGCAGCCAAATACAAAACCACACTGCAGGGTTCTGTCCGACTTCTAACCCCCCTTCCCCTCTAGCGCTTACTCCTCCGCGCTCCCTCCACTCCTGCATGTTTCTGAAAGCTCCTCCCTCTGGTCCTCCTCCCTTGCTAACCCCCACCTGCCTATGCTCCCTCCCTCCTTCCTGCCCATTTTCCTTCCCTCCCGCCCCCACGCCTTCCCTCCCTTCCTCTCCCCTTCCCCCCTCCCTTCTCTCCCCTTCCCCTCTCCTCCCTCCTGCCCATTTTCCTTCCCTCCCTCTCGCCCCCACTCCTACCCTCCTTCCCTCTCTCCTCCCTCCCCCTCTCCTTCCCTCAATCATTTCTCAGTAGGGACACTTAGATTAACTACTTGTTGGCATGGTCTTTCTTTCTCACTTTGTGTTCCTCTGAATTGGTTCACGATCATCCACTTTCTGGAACAAATCTATGAAATGATCACTGATGCTACAATTATATTTTGCTAATTGTAATTGGTCACAGGGAGAGGAGTTATCAGACCAGGCCACTGATGGCACCAATTTGTGGCCAATTGCATCATTTAAACTGATCTTTGAGTCCGTTTCAGTGTGAAGGGGCCATTACAATCACAGTGAAAAAGAGGCTGACGATGACAGCCCACTGGGACACACTGGTTGAATCAACGTTGTTTCCACGTCATTTCAATGAAATGATGTTGAACCGACATGGAATAGACTTTGAATTGACATTTGGTAACTTCCTAATCCTATTACTGTGTAAACCAGGGCAGTTCAATTCCAGTCCTGAAGGGCTGAAACACTTCTGTTTTTTGTTTCTACCGGGTAGTTAATTGCACTCACCCTTATTAGAAGGAGAGGATGAAAACCAGAAGTG
The DNA here is from genome assembly GCF_002021735.2 of Oncorhynchus kisutch. Taxonomy (NCBI): domain Eukaryota; kingdom Metazoa; phylum Chordata; class Actinopteri; order Salmoniformes; family Salmonidae; genus Oncorhynchus; species Oncorhynchus kisutch. The sequence goes on along the minus strand of NC_034194.2, from coordinate 30,087,470 downwards.
TTTCGGGCCTCCAGGGCCGACACTAATCAGCTCTGGCGTAAACACTTGGCACCCTTCATAGAGTAGGGACTATTCAACTCGCATCGTGGAAGTTCAGCTTAACAGTGCGGTTGACATTTAAAGACAACTTTCCCGCTTTAGTGGAGACTGCATTCTTGGTAAAACTCTACATATGTCGGCTCAATCACAATAACCTTTAAATTTATATTGCAGAATCTGTAATGCTTCAGCGTGACAGAGGAATTCGAAACTGTGGTTAAATCAGTGCAACGCCTGCCAGACATAAATTATAGACTGAAGAAGGAGAAGAGTAGTTTATTGTCCATTTGTAGAGATGTAATTGTGTCTTTTAGCTTCTTAAACAACCCCTGAGACCCCCCCCCCCCCCCCCCGCATAATACATTCTCATATTTTCCTGGAGAGTATTAAGCCTGAGGCCAGACAGACAACATGACCGAACCACCAGATATCTCTCTTCCAGGAGGACATGGAGAGTGTGTGTGTGTGTTTGATATGCACACAGTGTAATATACCCACAGACAATTCCAGAGAGTATGCATTATTACGAGCAGTAAATGGGTCCAGAATGAACATGTCTCATTAATAGTGAATGTGATTACTGTTTCTGGGAAGCTCCAGTAGTCTGTCTGTACCAGGAGGGAGCGGGGGAGGGAGAGAGGTGGATAATTGAAATGGTCAAATAAAAACAAAAGACTTCCTTGTTTACTAATAATCAACTGTTAATAGCTGTCTGTATGTCTACCCTGGGTCAGGCTCACTTACAGTGTTATTCAGATGTAATTGTAATATAATTGATTTAATGAGGTAGACTCATGTACACTTCATTTGACCCCAAAAGACTTTGTTCACCAGTGAAAGGTAGAGAATGATATGCAGATATGCAGATATGCAGTGTAAAGTTTTGTCAATAATACTTCAATTTGACTAGGCAATCCAGGCACCAACTAGGAACCATTGTCTGCCCATTTGCCTGATAGAGTAAATCCCCTCCATAAGTGGTATCAGCTTTCTCCTTCCTAAGCATCCTCATTTATTAGCCACACTCTTAGAAAAGAAGGTTCCCTATAAAACCAAAAAGGGTTCTATCACTTGCTTCATATATGGATTCCCTAAAAGTTATAAAAAACCCTAGAGGTTCTTCTTCACTGAATCAAAATGCTTCCATATAGAACCCTGTATGGTGCCATTTATGAATTATGGCTACTGCTATTAAATAGTCATATTTTTAGCTAAGAATATTATGTAATAAACAACTAAATAATAATTACCAGCATAGTTTTTAGAATGTATTGTCATTATATGCAAACATAGTTTTTAAATATGCACTAGTGGCCAGGGAGGCATCTCTTTGCTTGAACAATACACCTTTCTCTGTTAGTTACAGAAAACAACAAAAATGTGTCTTCTGCTCTGTGCTCAACCCCCCAAACATCAGACCTCACAGATACAGTTGCGCACAGGGTCAAGCTGAAGTGCAGCACCCCTGGATGGAAAGCATGTTATGGCTTTGGTCAAGGGCCCAGCAGTAGGGGAATGTTTTGAGGATGTGAACCCAGCAGCCCTCCAGTTGTCAGATCAATTCTGCCCATTTTTCCAGTGCCCGGCCCAGTACAGTATAGGTTGTTGCCTGACTGCTTCCAGAGGAGAAAAAACAGTTCATCTTCAGAAATAAGCATCAGTTAATCTGCCAAAATGAAGACAAAACGCTATGCAGACATACACTGAGTATACAAAACATTAAGGACACCTGCTCTTTCGAAGCTATGATGCCTTATTGATGTACCCTGTTAAATCCACTTAAATTAGTGTGGATGAAGGGGAGGAGACAGGTAAAAGAAGGATTTTTAAGCCTTGAGACATGGATTGTGTATGTATGCCATTCAGAGGGTGAATGAGAAAGAAAAATGATGTAAGTGCCTTTGAATGTGGTGTGGTAGTAGGCATCAGGCGCAGTGGTTTGTGTCAAGAACTGCAACACAACACTTTCACACAACAGTTTCCCATTTAAGAATTGTCCACCACCCAAAGGACATCCAGCCAACTTGACACAACTGCGGGAAGCATTAGAGTCAACATTGGCCAACATCTATGTGGAATGCTTTCAACACATGATAGGGTCCATGCCTTGATGAATTGAGGTAGTTCTGAGGGAAAAAGGGGGGGGGGCGGGGGGTCCAACTCAATATTAGGAAGGTGCTCTTAATGTTTGGATGAAGAACAACTTACATGCAGTTGTCAGCAGCAGCCGAAAGAGAGATCCTCTGCCTCTGATAGTTCTGGATTACTGACAGTAAGTAAAATAGTGTGTGAAAAGTCATGTAATGCTTAAATAGGCTATTGAATCACCAAGACTTATAATAATTAATTTATTCATACCTCCTCTCAGTGAGCAACAGTCTTCTATTGGCTTCATGAAACATAGTACCCTCAATTGACTCCACACTGAAATAAAAGTAACAATTACTTAATTGCCAATGTCAGGCTGGGTCTGTAGCTGTATTTGGCGTATCCCATAATAAAAAATAAGATTTATTCTAATCGTTAGCATACAGTCTTCTCTTCGCCTTCATGTTTGTGTGTTACATTACGAGACAGCTATTAATTCCCTTTCGGATTAACGTTACTTTCCCACAGAATTACGATTCTTCAACAACTCGAGGAAATGCTGTGAGTAGTTGATATTTATCTACTCCCCCTCTCTAGTTGTTGTGCCTGTCCATACTCACTACCTTTTATAGCTTTTTGTTGGGCATTTCCATCCTTGTGTGTTAGCTAGCTAGCTTCGGGTCTATCCCATTACCTCAGAAGTTAGTTCGTAGCTAGCTAAATAAGCCCACATAGCCATCATAGTTAGTTGTACCACTTGTTGACCCATGGTGTTGTGCCAGTCCCAGCCCTTGGATCCAGCATTACCACCCCCTTCACTTGGAGTTTTGCTATGATCCCGGAGCTCAGCGGTGCAGTAGTTTACCGGTCCTCGCATGACAGAGTCCACCAACGCCGAGACTGATAGTCCATGTTTGACTGTGCCAGTCAGATAGCTTCATACAGTCAGGAGTTTTGATCCCGGACCTTGATAACTTACATATTTATATGGGAGTCTTGACACCGAAGCACGACAGGTCGGAGCCAACAGTAAGTCAACATTTCTCTCAATGCATCCAAAAGCCGAAACCGAAGCAATCAAAGCAATCAACGAACATTCGAAATTCTCCAACTCTAATGATGGGTCTCATTCCCCTCGTGATCCACTGCCCAATAAACTCTATCGCTCATCCTTGCCTGGGCACAAATCTCGATGCACTGAGATGTGTAAGGAAATTAAGTCACTGGACAGTGTCAGGAATTTTATGACTAAATGGCTAAACAATATCCCCATTATAAATAGAACTGTAACTAAGTAAACTTATACTCTGTTTTAATTATCTGATTAACAATATGAATTCATAAATGAGGGATTGTGGAGCCTGAAACAGGGGGTAATTAAGTAAAATAAATACCATTCCAGCCAGGTTGGAGAAGATTGGAAGTGTTTTTTTTAAGTAAGGTCATTAACCTATGGTTGAACCGCCGCAACTTAGCTCTGGGATGTTTAGATAAGGCAGTGAGGGCTTTCCCAGGTTTTCCGTTAACTGGAACTGTCAGCTAAGTGGTGATGGATAATGGTGAGGGGTCAAGAGTTAATTCAGTTATATTGTGTGTCATGTGTGTGCGCTAGTAGGTTGGAATGAACTTTTGAACCTGCTTCGTTTTGGTCAAGAGGAGGAGATTCATTCTAGAACCAATGACGTCATATTTTGTATATAAACTGTTGTTCGTGGTTTCATGGCAGCGTGCTCCGAGAATAAATACTACTATCTAATTTTGATAAGACTGGTCTCTGACTATTTTATGCAAATAGGAATCTTAAAAATTCTTATAAAATAGACTGAGTGATTTAATTAATGTATAATTAATAGTAATTATGAAATTCCAGTGACAGACAGTCATATGGCAACCATTGAGTCTGCCCACGAGCACAACCTGGCCAAGCTTCCCCGCCAGTACCAAACCCAACCCTTACCTCTGAACGGAGAATGGATGTTGAATCGGATGACACTGACATACTATCCACAAAATCCTCCCACTCTTATGACACAGACTATGAGCTCTCTGATCATGATATGTACCACAGCTGTAGCCTCCTCTAGTCCCAGCCACCCACCCTGGCAGTGATGGTCAACCAGAAAATAACCTTGTCTGAAATATTTGAGAGGGCAAGCAGAAACCTCAATGTGGAACATGCACCTACTGCAATGGCGTCCACATCCAAGTTTGATCAAATACTTTGTGCCTGAGCTCCAATTCACATAGAGCATGCCAAAGGTCAGAAGCCATGCCATGCATATGCACTCGCTTAGCTACAGTTCCTGGTACAGATGATAATGGTTTTGGCAATTTCCCTTGTATGGACAAATCATACACTTCACTTGTTCTGCCTGCTTATCTCCGTCACAGTTCAGACCAAGGGCTGCCGAATGAACGATACATCTGATCGCTTCCTACGCAGGACACATGACAGCACTGCTTCAGCCGTTAGGCTTGGCAATTCAGCAGTGATACTGGCTTTCTATCAGAAGGAGCTGCAGCAACGCCTCTCTGCAAACTATAACGCTGAGACCATGAAAGAACGGTCTACAGTTACAGACCTACTCATCCAACGCCTTCAGGGAAATGCTCAGATAGTTGGGAAATCTTTAGCAACACTGTGCATTGCACGGCCCACCTATGGTTAGTGCAGTCCAAGCTCCCTGACAAAGAGAAGGTTCCACTTCTAGGTGTATCCATATCACCTGGTCAGACATTTGGCTCAACAGCGACGCACATCCTCCAAGTGTGTAAGGAGGACAGAGAAGCACAGATGGAGCTTCAGCACCTCATTCCAAAGCCTAGAGGGCATCAGCCAGCAAACCATGACTCCCGTCCCAGGGCCCCAATTGGGATGCCAAGAAACCAGGCTGATATTCACGCTGCACATGCTCCACTGAAGAGTGGAGGAACAGACACTCTCAGCCCTACTGAAGAGATGGAGAGCAGCATCGACCAAGAGGCCGAGGCACACCATATGCAGGCCCGTCGCCTCTGCAGCACAGCACGCAGTGCCTCGCCCCTCATGGGACCGGCTCTCTAGCACAACACCGTTTCCACGAGCACCACCTTTCCAGCTGGAAAAGGTCAACAGCCAAAAAATGGGTGTCAGGCACTCGAACACAAGGCTACGCACTACAATTTTGTAAGCAATCCCCCACGCTTCAGGTGTGCCTTGAAAACAACAGCTCGCAACCCTGCTCAAACGCAACACTCTATTCAGAAATCTCCTTGCTCCTGGAAAAGCAGGCAATCGAAGAGGTAGAACCAGTACAACAAACTGTGGGTTCTACTCAATCTATTTTCTGGTGCCAAAAAAGGTGCTTTTCAGTTTCGCATTCTACCCTTCAGCCTTTCGCTCATCCCTCACATTTTCAAAAAGTCCATAAGCGCGGCAGGGTCACAAAGCCATTCTTTGGCACACATCCATGCTCTCACATCACCTCTCTGTGTTGGGACTAACATTGAACTTGGAACAGAGTTCTCTGGTCCTAACAGTGCATGCACTTCCTGGGTTTGACCCTGAACACTCAAATCATGTGATCAACACTCTCTTCAGAAAGAGTGGTATCTTTGACAAATTGTCTTTCAACATTCAAACTGAGAAAACCAGTGACTGTTCTAGAGATACAGGCTCCTAGGCCTCCTAGCTGCTGCAATCCATGTTGTACCATTGGGTTTGCTCCACTTGTGGCCAATACAGCGCTGGTAGAAGAGATACAATCTATGTCCCAGAAGGAAAAAACAAAAAGCTGACAATTTCAATGAGTTTCTGGAGAGCAATACAATCTTAATTTTTACATTTTTTTAAATGTCACCTTTATTTAACCAGGTAGGCCAGTTGAGAACAAGTTCTCATTTACAACTTCGACCTGGCCAAGATAAAGCAAAGCAGTGCGACAAAAACAACAACAACAATGTAGTTACACATGGGATAAACAAATGTACAGTTAATAACACAATAGAAAAATCTATATACAGTGTGTGCAAATTTAGTAAGATTAGGGAGGTAAGGCAATAAATAGGCCATAGTGGCGAAATAATTACAATTTAGCATTAACACCTAAGTGATAGATGTGCAGATGATGATGATGATGGGCAAGTAGAGACACTGGGGTGCAAAAAAGCAAAAATAAATAACAATATGGGGATGAGGTAGTTGGGTGGGCTATTTACAGATGGGCTGTGTACAGGTGCAGTGATCGGTAAGCTGCTCTGACAGCTAATGCTTAAAGTTAGTGAGGCAGATATAAGTCTCCAGCTTCAGTGATTTTTGCAATTAATTCCAGTCATTGGCAGCAGAGAACTGGAAGGAAAGGCAGCCAAAGGAAGTGTTGGCTTTGGAGATGACCAGTGAGATATACCTGCTGGAGCGTGTGCTACTGGTGGGTGTTGCTATGGTGACCAGTGAGCTGAGATAAGGCAGGGCTTTACCTAGCAAAGACTTATAGATGACCTGGAGCCAGTGGGTTTGGCGACGAATATGAAGCGAGGGCCAGCCAACGAGAGCATACAGGTTGCAGTGGTGGGTAGTATATGGGGCTTTGGTGACAAAATGGATGACACTGTGATAGACTACATCTAGCTTGCTGAGTAGAGTGTTGGAGGCTAATTTGTAAAAGACATCGCCAAAGTCGATGATTGGTAGAATAGTCAGTTTTACGAGGGTATGTTTAGCAGCATGAGTGAAGGAGGCTTTGTTGCAAAATAGGAAGCCAATTCTAGATTTAATTTTGGATTGGAGATGCTTAATGTGAGTCTGGAAGGAGAGTTTACAGTCTAACCAGACACCTAGATATTTGTAGCTGTCCACATATTCTAAGTCAGAACCGTCCAGAGTAGTGATGCTAGGCGGGCGTGCAGGGGCAGGCGGCAAAAGGTTGAAGAGCATGCACTTAGTTTTGTTGGCATTTAAGAGCAATTGGAGGCCACAGAAGGAGTGTTGTATTGCATTGAAGCTCGTCTGGATGTTTGTTAACACAGTGTCAAAAGAAAGGCCAGAAGTATACAGAATGGTGTCGTCTGCGTAGAGAAGGATCAGAGAATCACCAGCAGCAAGAGCGACATCATTGATATATACAGAGAAAAGAGTTGGCCTGAGAATTTAACCCTGTCGCACCCCCATAGAGACTGCCAGAGGTCCGGACAACAGGCCCTCCGATTTGACACACTGAACTCTATCTGAGAAGTAGTTGGTGAACCAGGCGAGGCAGTCATTAGAGAAACCAAGGCTGTTGAGTCTGCCGATAATAATGCGATGATGCAATCACCCTCAGATAATGCAATCACCCTCGGTCTGGGGCTCAATGCAAGATCTCACCTCGTGGGGCATCAATGATCATGATGAAGGTGAGGGAACAGCCCAGACCTACACGGCAGGACCTGGTCAATGACCTGAAGAGAGCTGGGACCACAGTCTCAAAGAAAACCATTAGTAACACACTACGCCGTCACGGATTAAAATCCTGCAGCGCACGCAAGATCCCCCTGCTCAAGCCAGCGCATGTCCAGGCCCGTCTGAAGTTTGCCAATGACCATCTGGATGATCCAGAGGAGGAATGGGAGAAGGTCATGTGGTCTGATGAGACAAAAATATAGCTTTTTGGTCTAAACTCCACTCGCCGTGTTTGAAGGAAGAAGAAGAATGAGTACAACCCCAAGAACACCATCCCAACTGTGAAGCATGGAGGAGGAAACATCATTCTTTGGGGATGCTTTTCTGCAAAGGGGACAGGACGACTGCACCGTATTGAGGGGAGGATGGATGGGGCCATGTATCGCGAGATCTTTGCCAACAACCTCCTTCCCTCAGTAAGAGCATTGAAGATGGGTCGTGCCTGGGTCTTCCAGCATGACAACGACACAAAACACACAGCCAGGGCAACTAAGTAGTGGCTCCGTAAGAAGCATCTCAAGGTCCTGGAGTGGCCTAGCCAGTCTCTAGACCCGAACCCAATAGAACATCTTTGGAGGGAGCTGAAAGTCTGTATTTCCCAGCGACAGCCCCGAAACCTGAAGGATCTGGAGAAGGTCTGTATGGATGAGTGGGTCAAAATCCCTGCTGCAATGTGTGCAAACCTGGTCAAGAACTACAGGAAACATATGATCTCTGTAATTGCAAACAAAGGTTTCTGTACCAAATATTAAGTTTAGCTTTTCTGATGTATCAAATACTTCTGTCATGCAATAAAATGAAAATTAATTACTTTAAAATCATACAATGTGATTTTCTGGATTTTTGTTTTAGATTCTGTCTCTCACAGTTGAAGTGTACCTATGATAAAAATGACAGACCTCTCCATGCTTTGTAAGTTGGAAAACCTGCAAAATCGGCAGTGTATCAAATACTTGTTCTCCCCACTGTATGTCACACACACACACACACACACACACACACACACACACACACACACACACACACACACACACACACACACACACACACACACACACACACACACACACACACACACACACACACACGCACACGCACACAGTGCCTTCTGAAAATATTCATAGCACTTGACTTTTCCCACATTTGTTATGTTAAAGCCTTATTATTAAAAATCCTTAAATCTACACACAATACCTAAGAAAGACAAAGTAAAAACAGGTTTTTAGAAATGCTTTATTTACATCAGTATTCAGACCCTTTGATATGAGACTTGACATTGAGCTCTGGTGCATCCTGTTTCCATTGATCATCCTTGAGATGTTTCTACAATTTGATTGGATTCCACCTGTGGTAAATCAATTGATTGGACATGATTTGGAAAGGCACACACACCTGTTCTATATATGCTCCCACAGTTGACAGTGCATGTCAGAGCTAAAGCCAAGCCATGAGGTCGAAGGAATTGTCCGTAGAGCTCTGAGACAGCATTGTGTCGAGGCACAGATCTGGGATAGAGTACCAAAAAATGTCTGCAGCATTGAAAGTCCCCAAGAACACAGTGGCCTCCATCGTAAATTTTTTGGTACCCTTCCCCTGATCTGTGCCTCAACACTTTGTTTTTGCTCTGACATGCACTGTCAACTATGGGACATTATATAGACAGGTGTGTGCCTTTCCAAATCATGTCCAATCAATTGAATTTACCACAGGTGCACTCCAACCAAGTTGTAGAAACCTCAAGGATGATCAATGGAAACAGGATGCACCTGACTCAATTTCGAGTCTCAGAGCATAAGGTCTGAATACTTATTGAGGTATCTGTTTTTATTTTTTTATACATTTCTGAAAACCTGTTTTCGCTTTGTCATTATGGGGTATTGTGTGTAGATTGCTGAGGATATTTATTTTATCAATTTCATAATAAGGCTGTAACATATCAAATGTGGAAAAAGGCAAGGGGTATGAATACTTTCCGAAGGCACTGTGTGTGTGTGTGTGTGTGTGTGTGTGTGTGTGTGTGTGTGTGTGTGTGTGTGTGTGTGTGTGTATATATACATATATATATATATATATATGTATATATACACACACACACACACACATAAATGTATATATATATATATATATATATATATATATATATATATATATATAAAGTCCACCTGTGTCTGTGTTTATTAGAAATAAACACAGACACAGGTGGACTTTATTTAACTAATTATGTGACTTCTGAAAGTTATTGGTTGCACCAGATCTTATTTGGGGCCTTCATAGCAAAGGGGGTGAATACATATGCACACACCACTTTTCCAATTTGTATTTAAAAAATGTTTATTAAACAAGTCATTTTTTTCATTTCACTTCACCAATTAGGACTATTTTCTGTATGTCCATTACATGAAATCCAAATAAAAATCAATTTAAATGACAGGTTGTAAAGCAACAAAATAGGAAAATGCCTAGGGTACTCAATACTTTTGCAAGGCACTGTATATACAAACTCAGCAAAAAAAGAAACGTCCTCTCACTGTCAACTGCGTTTATTTTCAGCAAACTTAACATGTGTATGTGTAACATATTTGAATTAACATACCAAGATTCAACAACTGAGACATAAACTGAACAGGTTCCACAGACTTGTGACTAACAGAAATGGAATAATGTGTCCCTGAACAAAGGGGGGTCAAAATCAAAAGTAACAGTCAGTATCTGGTGTGGCCACCAGCTGCATTAAGTATTGCAGTGCATCTCCTCCTCATGGACTGCACCAGATTTGCCAGTTCTTGCTGTGATATGTTACGCCACTCTTCCACCAAGGTACCTCCAAGTTTCCGGACATTTCTGGGGGGAATGGCCCTAGCCCTCACCCTCCGATCCAACAGGTCCCAGACGTGTTCAATGGGATTGAGATCCGGGCTCTTCGCTGGCCATGGCAGAACACTGACATTCCTGTTTTGCAGGAAATCACGCACAGAAAGAGCAGTATGGCTGGTGGCATTGTCATGCTGGAGGGTAATGTCAGGATGAGCCTGCAGGAAGGGTACTACATGAGGGAGGAGGATGTCTTCCCTGTAACGCACAGCGTTGTGATTGCCTGCAATGACAACAAGCTCAGTCCGATGATGCTGTGACACACCGCTCCAGACCATGACGGACCCTCCACCTCCAAATCGCTCCCGCTCCAGAGTACAGGCCTCGGTGTTACACTCATTACTTAGACGATAAACACGAAACCGACCATCACCCTTGGTGAGACAAAACCGCGACTCGTCAGTGAAGAGCACTTTTTGCCAGTCCTGTCTGGCAGCAATGGTGGGTTTGTGTTTGTGCCCATAGGCGATGTTGTTGCCGGAGATGTCTGCTGAGGACCTGCCTTACAACATGCCTACAAGCCCTCAGTCCAGCCTCTCTCCGTCTATTGCGGACAGTCTGAGCACTGATGGAGGGATTGTGCGTTCCTGGTGTAACTCGGGCAATTGTTGTTGCCATCCTGTACCAGTCCCGCAGGTGTGATGTTCGGATGTACTGATCCTGTGCAGATGTTGTTACAAGTGGTCTGCCACTGCGAGGACGATCAGCTGTCCATCGTGTCTCCCTGTAGCGCTGTCTTAGGTGTCTCACAGTACGGACTTTGCAATTTATTGCCCTGGCCACATTCGCAGTCCTCATGCCTCCTTGCAGCATCCCTATTGCACGTTCATGCAGATGAGCAGGGACCCTGGGCATCTTTCTTTTGGTGTTTTTCAGAGTCAGTAGAAAGGCCTCTTTAGTGTCCTAAGTTTTCATAACTGTGACCTTAATTGCCTACCATCTGTAAGCTGTTAGTGTCTTAACGACCGTTCAACAGGTGCATGTTCATTAATTGTTTATGGTTCATTGAACAAGCATGGGAAACAGTGTTTAAACCCTTTACAATGAAAATCTGTGAAGTTATTTGGATTTTTATGAATTATCTCTGAAAGACAGGGACTTTTTTTGTTGAGTTCATATATCCAATGAAGGCAAAGAACCTTATGGGTTCTATCCCTACCCCAGAGTTTAATGGGGATTTTAGAAAACAAAAGCTAACTTTTAAATGACAGCTAACATTCCCTTTGAATGACTTTTGATCCATATTAATAATGATGATACTGCATGATTTCACCTGGTCAGAAAATGGCTTGCTGACACCGTTAGTAAAGGGTTCTTTAATCTCATCCAAAGAACAAAAAGGTTCTACATATAACACCAAATAACCTTTTTTTCTAAGAGTGCAGTGTTCAAGCTAGCAGGCTGCCAGTCAGTCAGTCAGCTCTATAACCATCAGCTCCTGGTGAAAGGAAAGCTAATCCTCTCTAAGAAGCCCATTCATTCACAGAGACTTCTTAAGACCAAGCTTATGATAATCTTGTTATCACTGAAGGCTTCCGGTAATTGAGGATATTGGAGGATAGAGGAGACAGCTTGGGGAGTCAGGGACCACTTCTCTTTGTTCAAACACATATCAGTCAGAGGCCCCGGCAGTCAGAGATGGTTAGTGCTATCTAGGATCCTAACCCTAACCTTACCCGAACATTAGCAAAACCATAACCCTTACCAACCCCTAACAATTACCTTAACCATTTTACATTTCAACAGGGTATGGACGTCCCAAGAACTCCGGATAGCAAGGACGTCAGAGATGCAGACCAGGATGAAGTTGACCCTAAGCGCTGATCTGAGGCCAGGGTTGCATTTTCCCTTCAACAACGGTTAAGGTTAGGTTTGAAGCAAGGTATGCGGATCCTTGATCTGTGCCTGTGGGTAATGTTGAACCACAATGAGAAATATAGGAATGTCTTCTGCAAACTGCTGATTATATGTAGTACATGGAAAAGGGTCATTTAAATGTCATGAAAATCTTGGTTTATCCCACAATCACAAATACAGTAAACCAATTTACACTGAACGAAAATATAAATGCAACATGTAAAGTGTTAGTCCCATGTTTCATAAGCTGAAATAAAAGATCCCAGAAATGTTCCATACGTACAAAAAGCATATTTCTCTAAAATGTGGTGCACAAATTTGTTTACATCCCTGCTAGTGAGCATTTCTCCTTTGCCCAGATAATCCATCCACCTGACAGGTGTGGCATATCAAGATGCCAATTAAACAGCATGATCATTACACAGATGCACCTTGTGCTGGGGACAATAAAAGGCCACTCTAAAATGTGCAGTTTAGTCACAACACAATGCCATAGATGTATCAAGTATTGAGGGAGCGTGCAAATGGCATGTTAACTACAGGATTTTCCACCAGAGCTGTTGCCAGAAAATTAATTTTTTAAATTTCTCTACCATAGTCATTGTAGGGAATTTGGTAGTATACCCAAACGGCCTCACAACCGCAGACCACGTGTATAGCGTGGTGTGGGCGAGCTGTTTGCTGATGTCAACGTTGGTGGTGGTGGGGTTATGGTATGGACAGGCATAAGCTACGGACAACGAAGACAATTGCATTTTATCGATGGCAATTTGAATGCATTGAGATACCATGATGAGATCCTGAGGCCCATTGTCGTGCCATTCATCCGCCGCCATCACCTCATGTTTCAGCATGTTAGTGCACAGCCCCATGTTGCAAGGATCTGTACACAATACCTGGAATCTGAAAATGTCCCAGTTCTTCCATGGCCTGCATACTCACCAGACATGTCACCCATTGAGCATTTTTGGGATGCTCTGGATTGACGTGTAAGACAGCTTGTTCCGGTTCCCGCCAATATCCATCAACTTTTCACAGCCATTGAAGAGGAGTGGGACAACATTCCACGGGCCACAATCAACAGCCTGATCAACTCTATGCAAAGGAGATGTGTCGCACTGTATCAGGCAAATGGTGGTCACACCAGATACTGACTGGTTTTCTGATCCATGCACCAACAGATGCATATCTGTGTTCCCAGTCATGTGAAATCCATAGATTAGGGCCTAATGAATTTATTTAAATTGAATGATTTCCTTATATGAACTGTAACTCTGTAAAATCTCTGAAATTGTTGCATGTTGGTTTATATCTTTTTTCAGTATATGTCCCATTTCTGCAGCTGTTTTATTTATGCTTCCTCCACAACTCTGGTTTGTAAATTGATATATAAAACAATTGTCTATGTCACATTGGACAGGATATCATAATCACACTTCGTTTTTAAAAATTGAACATAGAGACAAATTAACTGATGAGTCGAAAAGCAATACAATAATTTGGTTGATCAGTTGTCGCTGGTTGATGGGACAGTGCCCCAGGTAGGAAGTCGTGTGGAGAGCATGTCAGCTAGCCTGATGCAGAGTAGCGTGTTTTGGCGCTCTGCTCGCGCCATGACTGCTGCTGCAGTTCTGGAATTCAGTGATTTTTTTCCAGCGCTTGCTCATTCGCTCAGCCTCTCACGTCTCTGTTACCTTGGCAACATACTTCTGCATGAAAATACCATCTGAGAGAAGCGAGCTGTGACCAGCGCAAAGAACCAAAACGACAACATTTATGTGTCAAGAGCAGCAATGATCCTCACAGAGAGACTCCTCAACCGCAGTCAATTGCGCTTCATACATGTCATTTGTGATCGGCTATTAGTTGGCCCTTGGTTTAAAGTTAGGGTAAGTAACTAGGCTACATGCGCATTTTTTATATATATATTTTTTATTTAACCAGGTAGGCCAGTTGAGAACAAGTTCTCATTTACAACTGCGACCTGGCCAAGATAAAGCAAAGCAGTGCGACCCAAACAACAACAGAGTTACAAATCAAATCAAATTGTATTTGTCACATACACATGGTTAGCAGATGTTAATGGGAGTGTAGCGAAATGCTTGTGCTTCTAGTTCCGACAATGCAGTAATAACCAACGAGTAATCTAGCTAACAATTCCCAAAACTACTACCTTATACACATACGTGTAAAGGGATAAAGAATATGTACATAAGATATATGAATGAGTGATGGTACAAAGCAGCATAGGCAAGATGCAGTAGATAGTATTGAGTACAGTATATACATATGAGATGAGTATGTAAACAAAGTGGCATAGTTTAAAGTGGCTAGTGATACATGTATTACACAAAGATGCAGTAGATGATATAGAGTACAGTATATATGTATACATATGAGATAAATAATGTAGGGTATGTAAACATTATATTAAGTAGCATTGTTTAAAGTGGCTAGTGATATATTTTACATCAATTCCCATTATTAAAGTCGCTGGAGTTGAGTCAGTGTGTTGGCAGCAGCCACTCAATGTTAGTGGTGGCTGTTTAACAGTCTGATGGCCTTGAGATAGAAGCTGTTTTTCAGTCTCTCGGTCCCAGCTTTGATGCACCTGTACTGACCTCGCCTTCTGGACGATAGCGGGGTGAACAGGCAGTGGCTCGGGTGGTTGTTGTCCTTGATGATCTTTATGGCCTTCCTGTGACATCGGGTGGTGTAGGTGTCCTGGAGGGCAGGTAGTTTGCCCCCGGTGATGCGTTGTGCAGACCGCACCACCCTCTGGAGAGCCTTATGGTTGTGGGCGGAGCAGTTGCCGTACCAGGCGGTGATACAGCCCGACAGGATGCTCTCGATTGTGCATCTGTAGAAGTTTGTGAGTGCTTTTGGTGACAAGCCAAATTTCTTCAGCCTCCTGAGGTTGAAGAGGCGCTGCTGCGCCTTCTTCACGATGCTGTCTGTGTGGGTGGACCAATTCAGTTTGTCTGTGATGTGTACGCCGAGGAACTTAAAACTTACTACCCTCTCCACTACTGTTCCATCGATGTGGATAGGGGGGTGTTCCCTCTGCTGTTTCCTGAAGTCCACAATCATCTCCTTAGTTTTGTTGACGTTGAGTGTGAGGTTATTTTCCTGACACACTCAGAGGGCCCTCACCTCCTCCCTGTAGGCCATCTCGTTGTTGTTGATAATCAAGCCTACCACTGTTGTGTCGTCCGCAAATGGAATAAACAAACGTACAGTCAATAATAAAAAATATTTTAAAAAACACGTGCAAATCTCAAAGGGGAATAGACTGTCCTTTGGGAAGTAATCTGTAATAGGAAAACGCATCGAATGGAAATTGATACCACGGGCACGTGCACATGCATCTGCTCACAAGGCAGAGCAGCGCAAGGATCGGGGACATCATTAAAGAATGTAAAATAATAGATTAAAAAAAGGGCCCGGGTCGAATCCGGTTTGATTCCCTACTTTACATTTGCGTGGGAAAGATGTAGTGCTGTATGCTTTGCATATATTCTTCCCTCCCAGTTAGTATTGGGTATGATATGTAACCAAATCATTCCCTATAGTGTTATGTGCCAAAATACATTTTTATGAAAGAAAATCCAACCGTTAGATGTGGTGAAGGCCAGACTTTTTGGCTTGGCAACAGCAATCTAGAAGAGTTGTCTAAAGCAGAGACCAACACAATGGTGTCCAGGCTAACCTTTCTGCAATACATCACAAAAACCAGAGGGGTCATTGCCTCATGGGAGAGAAGAGCCTAATGAAATAAGCATCTAAGAGAGCAGGTTTTGGTGGCTTTACAGACTTCAGCTGCATAACAAGTAGCGTGCTTTACCACTCTGGCCTTTGTCAATCAAAACAGCCAATTGCCTGAATGAATGCTCCATAAATAAGCAGAACACTTCCTGAGCAATATTTTCAATTATGGCGTACCCACACAGCCAGACAGGTAGGAAGGAGTAACAGGAACACGTGGCTCTTTAAGACAGTTGCTTTAAGACACCAATCAGAATGTCTCATCCCCATGCGCTGTGGTCTGATCCGATGGAATGGACAGACAGTTTGTGAATTTCAACTAGGTGTTTTAGAGGTGCCTCTGATTCCTGTGCCGTGTTTAAGAAGCAGATGTATTTTTTGAGAGGGAATACATAAGTAGCCTACTTTCCCTGTAAAGGATCTTTGAAACCATTTATTCTTGTTTCAGTTGAGTTAAATCCATTCAAGGTGGATTAGGGAAAGAGAAAACAAGAAAGAAACCAATACTTTGTTGAAATCACACAAATGATGTTTAGTCTGTCTATAAGCCATGGACATTAAGAGGGCATTTTCATTTAAGCATTGACCAGTCTATCTATACCAGTCTTTGTGTCAGTGCATACAGAGGTTATAGGCTTCTGCTGCACAGATAGCCCAGGCACCTCTCTCAAATCAGGATCTCAAGGTCAGAACAGAAGTAGGCTACATCCCATTCTTCCCGTCTTATCACAGACTGATTCAGAGCTGACACCAGGTGTGAGAAATTTCTGGCTAATCAGTGACATTAATAAATTAACTACCAGGGGGTAAGGAAACCAGCTGTATGGCCTACCTATGCAATCTCAGATTTAGCTATCACTGTCACGACAGTGGTTTCAGCACCATGGACACACGACTACATGTCCCAAAAACAGATCTAGATATGATCGAAAGGTAAGCCTATAATGCATCTTGCTCTCAAATAGTTTGAGGCACAGGGTATTGAATGTCACCATTTAGTATTCAACCTAAACAAAAATGCTTTTTATGTCACCTACATGTGGTGTTTTACAGGGTCAGCCATAGTAGTACCGCACCCTGGAGCAAATTGTGATGCGTTCTACGATATATTAGGCTTTCATGATTCCATGGTAGTCGAAGTGGTGTCTTTTTCGGTTGGGTTTAGCAGCACTAACAGAAAGCAAAGCATTAAACTGATATTGCACCCTGCAGAGAAGAGTAAACTACATTTCCTAAATGTGTGAAGGCTGTTTTGAAGGATTTTCTCAACTTCGCCACAGGGAGTCAGTAAAACTGGCTACGGTCAGACTCGTTGCAGCATGTAGGTGGTGATCATTGATGAACAACCGACCCAGAGTTCCTGGAGGCAGGAACAACCGACCCAGAGTTCCTGGAGGCAGGAACAACCGACCCAGAGTTCCTGGAGGCAGGAACAACCGACCAAGACTTCCTGGAGGCAGGAACAACCGACCAAGACTTCCTGGAGGCAGGAACAACCGACCAAGACTTCCTGGAGGCAGGAACAACCGACCAAGACTTCCTGGAGGCAGGAACAACCAACCAAGACTTCCTGGAGGCAGGAACAACCAACCAACTGACCAAGAGTTCCTGGAGGCAGGAACAACCGACCAAGACTTCCTGGAGGCAGGAACAACCGGATGCTGAGGTACAAGGAAAAATCTGCAGCTCATGCAGAACAGCACAAAACACCTGCCTTTGGACTTTGTATTAACCAGTGCCACTGTTCCAAATCGACTCCTAGCACCTACCTTCTTCCCCTGGGCACTTCATGTACATTTGAAAGGATGGCTATTTCTCTCAGTTATAGGAGAGATATGTCTCAGGTATACACAAGCAATAAGCTATTTCCCAAAGCCAAATCGACCCGTACGCCCCATGTGCTTCTGGAGATCAGAGGATTTGACAGGTGTTAGTAATATGGCAACAGTTCCACCTTGCTCTCTAATAGGCTAGGTGAAAGTTTCAACATATTGACTAAACCAATCAAATCCTCTCAGATCTCCACAAGTACATAGGGCTTAGAGGTTGATTTGGGATTGGCCCCATGTCTCCAGTATAGGCAAGCAATAGGTATTTCACCACACTTATGAGAACACGCCACCCTCACACCAGGCCTAGAAATTAGTGGGAAAAAAAAGATTTTTTTGGGATGACCTTTTTATTGTGGGCCGTTGAAATGCATGGGTGCAAATATCAACAAAGAAAGTTAATGGTTGATGACGCCTGTACATTACATTCTAACAAAGAAACAGATGGTCACTCTGGCGATTTCATTTAATGCATTTTAGTATTCGAATAGACAAGCTCGCAGTGAATCAACGGTATGTTTCTCAGCAAAGTTGACAATTCATGAAAAAAGATAAATCAACTCATGACTAAAAGTTAAATTGGTTAACAATTTAAAAATCACACCTCTATCACAGTCTAAATCATGTCAACAGCCATACAATACAAGTATACAAGATGATTTAATGGTTAGAAGGAATATAACCAAAAGTAAAAATTAAGATGCAGACCAAAACTTTTTTCAGAAAATACTTTGAAGCAATGTGACGGTACAGTAACGCACATCTTGCCAGGACTATCATATGGTAAGTGGATCTAAATACTCAGGGGGGAAAAAACAATCAAATTGTCTTACTGAACATATCCCAAAATAAGTGTACAATATGCACACTTGTAGAAATAGAAAATTAAAATCTATGCTGAAAGTGGAAAAATAGCCTGATTGCTCTCTCTAACATGCAGCTCCATGGTAGAAAGAATAGCCTGATTGCTCTCTCTAACATGCAGCTCCATGGCAGAAAGAATAGCCTGATTGCTCTCTCTAACATGCAGCTCCATGGCAGAAAGAATAGCCTGATTGCTCTCTCTAACATGCAGCTCCATGGCAGAAAGAATAGCCTGATTGCTCTCTCTAACATGCAGCTCCATGGCAGAAAGAATAGCCTGATTGCTCTCTCTAACATGCAGCTCCATGGCAGAAAGAATAGCCTAATTGCTCTCTCTCTCTCATGCAGCTCCATGGCAGAAAGAATAGCCTAATTGCTCTCTCTCTCATGCAGCTCCATGGCAGAAAGAATAGCCTAATTGCTCCCTCACTCATGCAGCTCCATGGCAGAAAGAATAGTCTGTTAGTCCATGAGTTCCATATTTATGGCAATAAAAATGAAGCCGCAATGAAGTGAGGAGAGAGGGGGGTGGAAGGTTGGGAGAGGGGTTTCATCTTTTTGAAGAGTGCCACTGTGTTCTTCAGTCAACCAATGGGAGAAGAGAGGATTTAATCTCCGTATTTATCAAAGTATTTTTCAATAATTTCCTTCTTTCATCAAAGGAGGTTTGACGTGTGGTGTCATTAAGATGCTGCTGTGGGGGTGGGACTTGGGGAAGGTCGGAGGGCTCTCATTGGTTGTTTTTGGCTTTGGCGTGTGTGAGGATGTGAGACTTGAGGTTGGTTGACTGTGCAAACTTCTTATTGCAGCCGTCAAAGGGGCATACGTAGGGCCGGTCTCCGGTGTGGATACGAACGTGTGTGCGCAAGTTAAAGTCCAGCGAAAACCTCTTCCCACAGCCCTCAAAGGTACACTGCACACAGGAAGGAGAACATGGATGGACAAAAGGAGAGGTGTATTAGGATATAGGAGTCAATTGTAAATGTGTGTGCAGTTACTCTACATGCATGTCTTTTTGCGTCAATCTCATAGGAAAATTTATGCAGACCAGGTACGTACTTGGAAGGGTTTCTCCCCTGTGTGAACGAGTTGGTGACGTTTGAGTTTGGAACTCTCTACGAAGGCCTTGCCACACTCGGCACAGACGTGCACACGAGGCCCGTGGGTGTGGAGATGCTTCCTCATCGCTGAATTGTCCCTGAACATCTTTGTGCAGCCCTGAGGGAGAGATTTATAGAAAGTGTTGGTATACCCGATTCCATATACATAGTGGACAAAACATTAAGGACATCTGCTACAGCGACAGATGGCTAAGAGGTTAAGAGCGTTGGGCCAGTAACCGAAAGGTCGGTGTAGGTGTACACCGGGCCGGCAAGGTACAATAATCTGCCCTTGAGCAAGGCAGTTAACCCTAAACAACTGCTCACCAACTCAATAGGAAAGTATTCTTAATGCATGTCTTAATGTATGATCATGAGTCATAATACCTGACGAGAGCACATTTAGGAATACCAACATTTGGCATCTTCTTAAATGACACTAAAATAAAGTGCAATATCTGTGTGAAATAAATATGTAAACATGGCTCAGACAGAAAGTTTTCATGCAAAGAGAAACATATGTACTTCTCATTTCACACTCTGGGTTAATGTGATGGACTGTCACTGTTAAGTAGCTCTCTGTAGCCCTGGAGGTCCATCCATCTGTAGTAAGCGCAACAGTTCACTGACAACTTCAGCTTGCTTATATAGAGTGGGTACTACCTGTGCTGAAATGGGTAGGAGAGGACGAAGTTTGTAACGTGCTCTGAGCACTTTCACGAGGTGCTCAAACCCCCGATTCTTCTCAACCACTGAGAATGTACACATATCTGCGGCTATAAACATACCCATCGCTCTTGTCATTTCTTTAGCCTGGTCAGAATCAGCTGTGAAGAAATGCTTGAATGCAGAGGAGACTAAGCCACGTTTTTTTGTGCGCGTTTCCATCTTCAATTGGTAAGAATACTGCGGTGATGTCGGCATAAATGTGTCAACGTTTGAGGTGTTGGCAGCTGCATAGGCTATTCTCATTGAGCAGTGGTGACATGCTCTCGGTCCATCGCCATCGTAAGCTACTGAAGACAAAACATTACCAAACTGGAGATATACGCGATGGAGAATCCTCCTGGTTTGTCAGCCCTATCACTCACCATCGTACAGAAGTAGTTGCCGGCTGCGTCGCGCAAAAGGACAGTTTGAAATGCGCCAATTAAGATTTGAATTTTGATAACATGCGCATATGCTCTAGTTGTTGTAACAGAATAACCCAAAATGTTTTCAGCTCAGGTTTACACGAGGGGCATACAACGCAGCGTAGGCATAGCCCACAGTCCGAGTGGTTGCATTTATTATATATTAATTTGGGTTCACAATGCGGACAGAACAGAGGTCCCCGAACCTTTCGAGAATACATGTACCTTAACACCCCTACTGGGCAGGAAAGAAACTGTTGGAAACAGACGACTTACTTTGTGAGGGCAGGCTATCGTCCTGGGCGCATCGTCTTCTTTTACCTTCCTCGGCTTCATCCTGAGAAAACATTGGATATGGAGTTAACTTTTAGCCTATTGCATTCACAGTGAACAGAACTCAAAATCATATGTTGTCCATATACAAAATCTAATTAAGCATGTTCAATTCCTAACCAGTGAATATAAACCAGCACCCATACAAGTGTTCCAGTATGGCTGACAACAGCCGTTTTCCTGCTATCACGGCGTTAAAGTGCTCTGTGTCAGTGTGTGTTGACAGTGTTCAGAGATATAAAGGCTCTCGTAGAATGGACTCTAGAACTTACCACACTGAGTTCTGACCATAGGGACCAGCAGAGTCACTGAAGGAACTAAGAACACAGCATCCAAACGGGACAGTATGAAATATCCGGGCTCAACACTCCCTTTAGGAAGGAGATCGGGCCAGATACCCCTGACATCTACTACAGAAAAGCTGCCTCATCAAGTGCTGCCTTCCAAGACAGGCAGGCAACATGAAGAGAATCACAAATCCTGGCATCTTGCTAAACGCCAATTTATAAGGTAAGCTACAAGAGAGCATAGGTGTAAATTATTTGTGTGTTAGAGTTTAGGCCAAACAATAGTTATTTTATTTGAGGGTGTGTTCACTGTACATACCCTTGATGGACAGGTGAGTTTAGGCAGATAGACACTGACCTGGCAAACTCTGCCAGCTGTTTGGGGTCTGACAGGTCGATGCCAGGTATCCCTCCAGGGGGCAGCTTCTTCCCCGTCATGTATTCAGAGTAGTCCGGAGGGGAATTCTCCCCAATGATCTGTTCTTCAACAACTGACTCATGGTCAATGTCTTTTTTGTCATCTAGGATACAATGCAGGGACTTAACCGAAAATAGCCATACAAGACCGGGGTAAATCATTGCAGTTTGCCCAAGCGCCAGCAGATGGCGATATTGAGTTGTTTCATTTGTATTTATTATGGATCCCAATTACTCTTTCTGGGGTCCAGAAAAATTAAAGCAGTTATAACATTTCAAAAACTTTACATTCACAACAGATTTCACAACACATTAAGTGTGTGCCCTCAGGCCCCTACTTTACTACCACATATACACAACACAAAAACCATGTGTACATGTTATCGTGTTTGTATGCGCGTGTCTGTGCCTATGTTTGTTGCTTCACAGTCCCCACTAAGGGGATTTTAAGGTGTATTTCATGTTGGTTTTTTAAAAATCTAATTTTACTGCTTGCATGAGTTACTTGATGTGGAATAGAGTTCCATGTAGTCATGCCTCTATGTAGTACTGTGCGCCTCCCAAAGTCTGTTCTGGACTGTGAAGAGACCTCTGGTGGCATGTTTTGTGGGGTATGCTGTGTGCCAGTAGTTCAAACAGACAGCTCGGTCCATTCAACATGTCAATACCTCGCACAAATACAAGTCGTGATGAAGTCAATCTCACCTACACTTTGAGCCAGGAAAGATTGACATGCATATTAATGTTAGCTCTCAGTGTACATCTAAGGAACAGCCATTGCTGCCCTGTTGAGCCTAAAGTCCCTCTTTGTGGCACCTGACCACGCGACTGAACAGTAGTCCAGGTGCGACAAAACTAGGGCCTACCTTGACACACTCGTATCCCCCGTGGACCGGTTCGTATGTAAAACATTCTCCATTCAGGCTGCAAATGAATCACTTTCCTCCTTAACTAATATATACATTTTTTAAATATTTATTTAACCTTTAACTAGGCAAGTAAATTAAGAACAAATTCTCATTTACAATGACGGCCTAGGAACAGTGGGTTAACTGCCTTGTTCAGGAGCAGAATTACAGATTTTACCTTGTCAGCCCAAAACTGGACGTTGTCATTACACAGGAGAGGTAATCTTCTCTCAAATGAGCCATTAATCATATTTTTTTGCTATATTCCTACATAGACCCTCTGCTAAATTCCATATTTCTCTAACACATTTCTCCTTCTTGTCTGCTTCTTCAGTCCAGAGTGCATTGCATGGTGCTGTTGCAAATGTCAGACTCCACTCAGACACATTGATTGGCCAATTGAACATGTAGACTGTAGACTCCTAAATTGATATTACCATTTGTTTAGGCAATTTTACAGCCAACTAGCTACTTCACATGCTGATATTGACTATGGTATTGTGTGTAGCTATGTTTGCTAGCTAGCTACCTAGCCAGCTCAGAGAGAGCATTGTATTGTGGGTTTTGTAGTCGACTTGAGCTGCCACAGATTTCACATGTTGCTACCAACCTTATAACAAACAACAAAATGAAACATGTTCACAAAATATGAGAGGTTTTGGGTGTATTTTTAATACACTCAACCAACCACCCTGCTAAAGATGAGATTTGAACTCGCACACTTTGGGTTGCTAGACGTTCACATTATAGACCCACCCAACTTCGCAACAATATTAGTTAACCTTAACCAATAGCCTAACTAAATGTTAGCCAGCTTGATAATGTTAGCCATCTAGCTAGAATTCATATAATACATGTTGCAAATTCAAACCATAGTGTACGTTTTGCATATTCATAACAAATTGTTTCTAATTCGTAACATATAATACAGATTGTAATGTGTAACATAGCATACGAAAATGGGTGATGTACATACACAAGTTACTCCATTTCGTATTATATGTTACGGTTCATATGGTATGCATTGTCTTGGACACCAGCATGATGGTGGAAAATGGTGTTTCATAAAGAAAGTACACATTTTCACAGTTTGTTTCCTCCTTCTTATCATTAACTATAGTTAAGGAAATGAACGTGTTTGCAGCCTGAATGGAGAATGTTTTAGGTACGAACGGCTGCATACAATGCGTTTGGACGGTAAGGTGAAACGACTCAATATCGCCATCTGCCGGCCTTTAGACTACTAATCTGTTTGAAAACAGCAATACCAAAAAAACACTGAAGCAATATTTATAGACAATGTAGCTAGCATTATAGCTTTGTTTTTACAAAACAGTGAAATACAATGTATACAATAATTGATTCTGATTAAAATAACTACTATGAACATGCATCACCTTGATCCCCCTGCACAGTTTATCAGCTAACGTTGTTTCTCGCTCTGCTGCTAGTCGCATTTTGGTAGCCACGCCAGGATTATTGGTTTACTAGTTAGCCTAGCACGCGAACGGAGAAAAGCATCAATAGGCTTGAAATAACTTATTGGACAATATATTTGGCCAGCCGTTTAAATCGAACAAAACTAAGTTACAGGGTTACTGACCCAGTTATTGTAATCGCGGCTGAAGTAGCTACTTATCCGCAAAGTTAACGCCAGCAGCGCGCTTGCACCCCCGACCGCCGCCATCTTCGCTCCGCCGCTCTATCGCCATTTTTTCGGGCCGCCATACTGGTTCTCCGGGAACATGGCGGCGCCCAGCAACATCTAAAAACATGGCCTCCAAAACAAAAACATTTCAATCTAACCGACACACATTTCTGCACTTCTAAAAGTGATCCCGAAGGTGGCTTGGCAAACTACGAGGGAATAGACTGGTGCAAAACGTCTACGCCCTGCAACAAGGCCTCTTGGCAAGAATCTTGCACGAGTTAACTACCAAGTACAAAAATGCGGGGAGAGAACACAACGTTAGCTACAGTAACATTAGATAGAACCGACGACTTACCCGAAGCCCACATTGTAACAGAGAATTCCCCCTCCATAGTCTTTATTTGCACCTGCTTCTGTTCCCATTTTCTACTGCTTGGTTCTACAGCACCCAAATAACTCTTTTGGCCAGCTTTTTTGCCACTGCCGCCTACCCCTCTCTTCATCCGACCAACCGAGTTTTTCCCGGCTACAGTCACCAGAGTCTGTTCGATGTACTCGTCTTCCACCCCGGGTGCTGGGACGGGGATGAGGATTTGATCCTCGTAACCCCCGTCCGCAAGCATATCCGAATCATCCCCGCCAACAACTTCCTCTCTTGTCTGCACTAGGATCACTTCTTGATGGTGGTGGTGGTGGATCGAATTCGGGTCGTCTGATACCAGCGGCTGGAGTGCTATCATCGGCTGGTCGTCGTCTCCCCCGACCACTGTAGTCTCGAAAGTCTCTACCGGTATCGTTTCCACCTCTATCTCGTGTAACTCCACTAGTTCGGCCGGCATCTCCGAGCCGTCCGCCTCAATATAAAGCGTATCGCCCGATGCCATGTTGAATCCTACCAGCTTACTTCTCACGCAGCCTGTGCTGTGCTCATTTGCCCCACAAACCCCCCCTTGCCCCTGTTGTTCCTCTTCGATGATCAATTATATTGACAAGACAGTCGAGTGACCGCTCTAACGATGAAATTACATGTCCTCAAAGATGGGAGAAGGCGAGATCAGGTGGGACCATTCTAGCCAATGAGAGGGCATATGCTCGTGTGAAAACTCCGATATAACGTAGTTTTTTTCAGAGTTGCCTAAATGCCATTTGCTTCCACTTATACCAGTGCATTCGTAACAACCTAACCATTGCGAAACTTATAGTCGAACAAATAAGCCTCACGTTGCAAATAAGCAATTACATTTTTTGTTTACTAAATTCGACACTCTCTTGACCTCCATTCAAAAATTCCTAATTTCGTTGTTTTATTTTTGTGGACAGATTTTTGAGTAAACCCTGTCGCTTCGCCTTTCCCTCTCTGATAACACAAATAACTCTGTCCCAAGCCACCAATTCCTACACCACAAACACCCATGGGGGGTCTGGTGAGGATGCTTAGACCAAAAGTTGCATTCCTTTTGATTATGTAGAGTGAATCTTTTTTTGCTTGCTGAAACATTAATAAGGCCCACAATGACATTGGCCAACTCACTGCTAAACATAATGCACCATAAGACCAAAGCACCATGCTTTTTTTAAATTCAGAAAACGACTATCACATAGGATACCTACTGGCATTAGCCCCATCTAGTCCATTGGATGTATTTCATAGTTTCATAGGCTCGTTGAATGTTTAATATTACACTACACATCAACAGGGAATAGGGATGGATATATTGCAGTTGTTTTTTGTCTCTTGGGTTTTCTACAAATATATGTTTTCTGTAAACATACTCTATATGGGCTCTCTCGCGTGGCGCAGCGGTCTAAGGCACTGCATCTCAATACTAAAGGTGTCATTACAGACCCTGGTTTGATTCCAGGCTGTATCACAACAGGCCGTTATTGGGAGTCCCACAACAGGCACACAATTGGCCCAGTGTCGTTAGGGTTTGGCAGTCATTGTAATAAGATTTTGTATATATAGTAAAATATATCTGGTCTTTTGGCGTTCTCCTAATCTGACCTCCAGGTGTCAGTATACTCAAGGGGACAAAATACCTCTCAATCCAGATAGTTGTGTAACACCTGTTGTGATGCAGTCATGTATCTGCATTACATGTGCTGTATACTGACTGCAGGAGTTTATTAATAACAGCAGGTTGCAAAGCCATGGTACAGAAAAGTCAGATAAGAAGTGTATGGAGAAATACAGATGGGGTTCTCTGTCATGTAGGGAATCATTCATCCCTATACTTAACAATTCTCTAAATTGATCCCCAATGAATACGTCAAAGATGTTATGTGATGTTAGAAAGTATGACTAAAACAGAGATATGTTAAAAGGAACAGATAGGCCAAATTATGTTCCTAGTGGCCCATAGTGTATGAATACACAGTCTGACTAGGTGAATACTTGTGAATAAACACTGAATCAAAGCAGCTAATCAAGCACAACTCAAAAAACAGACACAACTCTCACAATCAAAGAGGTCACTTCATTTTTCCAAGACATTGTTCACAGTTTTATTTGAAATCATTTTAGTGTGTGTATATATATATATAACATTTTTTTTTTTACCAGGAAGCACTTGGTCATAAAAGGAAATAATAAAACAAACAATACTTCACCATATCATTGCAGCCAATAAACATTTTATTAACAACATGATCACAAATACTGTGGTGTATTATTCTTTTTTGTTCATAAGATTGCAATATCCAAAGAGCTAAAGTTTATATACCACCCTCTCTTTCAGGTTCAAGAACTGTTTTTAAAAAATCTTTCAGTCAGTGATTACACACACACACAATTGTGTTTGGCGAAAAAGGATACAAAACTCTTTAAAAATGTTGAGGTCAGGTCATGAGAAATAAAGCCGTATGTGCTTATAATTGTATTTTAAAACAAAATCAAAAAAGAAAAAAATTGCAATATAAAATATAAAAGGCTGACATAAAATGATTATCATCAGTGTCATTATAATAATAATTTTGTTACTATTGTCGTCACTAAAACTGCTACTACTTATATTCACACCATTACATCTACAATAATACAAATAGTAGTCATATTAATGACAATGATAGTAATAATAATGTCAAACAAACATTTTATAAATAAAAACTCCTAGAAAACCAAGATGTTACTTAATTAAATTTCATAATAGTTTCCTTTAAGACGGGAAACAGAACAGTAAACATTGGTTACCGATGGACAGACAGAGAAAGAAAAAAGAGAAAAACAAGACCAGAGAAAGTGAAAAAATCAGTGCGAGAGTGTCCTTCATCCATCCCATTCTTCCAAACGTAACGTAAGCAAACTGTTCCTGTAGTGTTACAGCAACATTGTCACGTTGCTTTAACATCACAGCAATGTAGAATAAATAAATGGTTGTAGTTCGGGCCTCGATCCTCTCCTTGCCTCCTCAGACACAGCAGTGGTTGCCGTGGGGACAATGGTTCCAAAAGGTACATGACAGATTATGTCGTGCTGATTCTGCTCAGTTCTTGTCTAATGACTGGAAGAGAGAGGAGACACAACAGGAGTGTTACAAGTCTTGTCATGGAGATAAGATGTGTTGTCCTGTCAGAGACCAACTCTAGTATATCAGCAGTATTACTTTCAGTTTATATGTCTCTGACGCCATCTGGAGGATAACATGTCTCACTTCTCCTTCTCTTCCAATAACAACCTCATTTGGTCAGTTCCAAACATAAGTGCAGTAAACTACATACTATAGAGATATTAGCCACAGACAGTACATTTCCTATCAAGACATTCTTGGATGAAGTGAATAAGGAACTCAGAGAGATAACGCACCATCAATGATCTCATCCTTCACCTTGTGTAATTCACGAACAACTTCTTCCAAGATTTCCTGTTCCAAGTATAAAAGTTAATCATAACAGGTATATGTTTTCATATTCACAAAGTGTATGTGCCAATAATTCACTTCAGGGCTCCTTACCTGCTTCATTCTGTCAAAGTCTAAGGCATCTGTGTCGCTGCTACTCCCCACAGGTCGTACCCTACAGAAACCAAGGAAAACACTCTCACACAACATAGTATCTCAATATATTTAATTTACAAATGAGAGTAAGCATGCAATATAAAATTATAAGTGCACAAATAATGCATTAAGTGTACAGATGGAAATGTGTACAGTCCTTTACACAGTTAACCAGCCAATCCCTTGATTACATTTTAAGACCTAATTTTAAGACCTAAGTTGGCAGACTAACTTGGTCCGTCAAGTTTCTCACCTTGATACCAGTGATGACCTCTCTGCAGAGTTGGCTCTGTCCCATGGCTTCTTCACACCATCTGAGAGGGGAAGGAGAAGAGAAGACGGGTCAGGATAGGAAAAACATTACCTCAACATGTACATTTTATTGTGTGTGTGTGTATACCGCTCAAAAAAATAAAGGGAACACTTAAACAACACAATGTAACTCCAAGTCAATCACACTTCTGTGAAATCAAACTGTCCACTTAGGAAGCAACACTGATTGACAATACATTTCACATGCTGTTGTGCAAATGGAATAGACAACAGGTTGAAATTATAGGCAATTAGCAAGACACCCCCAATAAAGGAGTGGTTCTGCAGGTGGTGACTACAGACCACTTCTCAGTTCCTATGCTTCCTGGCTGATGTTTTGGTCACTTTTGAATGCTGCTGGTGCTTTCACTCTAGTGGTAGCATGAGACGGAGTCTACAACCCACACAAGTGGCTCAGGTAGTGCAGCTCATCCAGGATGGCACATCAATGCGAGCTGTGGCAAGAAGGTTTGCTGTGTCTGTCAGCGTAGTGTCCAGAGCATGGAGGCGCTACCAGGAGACAGGCCAGTACATCAGGAGATGTGGAGGAGGCCGTAGGAGGGCAACAACCCAGCAGCAGGACCGCTACCTCCACCTTTGTGCAAGGAGGAGCGGGAGGAGCACTGCCAGAGCCCTGCAAAATGACCTCCAGCAGGCCACAAATGTGCATGTGTCTGCTCAAACGGTCAGAAACAGACTCCATGAGGGTGGTATGAGGGCCCGGCGTCCAGAGGTGGGGGTTGTGCTTACAGCCCAACACCGTGCAGGACGTTTGGCATTTGCCAGAGAACACCAAGATTGGCAAATTCGCCACTGGCCGCCCTGTGCTCTTCACAGATGAAAGCAGGTTCACACTGAGCACATGTGACAGATGTGACAGAGTCTGGAGACGCCGTGGAGAACGTTCTGCTGCCTGCAACATCCTCCAGCATGACCGGTTTGGCGGTGGGTCAGTCATGGTGTGTAGTGGCATTTCTTTGGGGGGCCGCACAGCCCTCCATGTGCTCGCCAGAGGTAGCCTGACTGCCATTAGGTACCAAGATGAGATCCTCAGACCCCTTGTGAGACCAGAGATCAACATCCGACGAGCTTCTCCTTCACGTCTCTATGGATTAAAATGACAATTTTAATGCAAGACAATGCTAGACCTCATGTGGCTGGAGTGTGTCAGCAGTTCCTGCAAGAGGAAGGCATTGATGCTATGGACTGGCCCGCCCGTTCCCCAGACCTGAATCCAATTGAGCACATCTGGGACATCATGTCTTGCTTTAGTCCAGGTCTGGGAGGAGATCCCTCAGGAGACCATCCGCCACCTCATCAGGAGCATGCCCAGGCGTTGTAGGGAGGCCATACAGGCACGTGGAGGCCACACACACTACTGAGCCTCATTTTGACTTGTTTTAAGGACATTACATCAAAGTTGGATCAGCCTGTAGTGTGGTTTTCCAGTGTGACTCCAAATCCAGACCTCCATGGGTTGATACATTTGATTTCCATTGATCGTTTTTGGGTGATTTTGTTGTCAGCACATTCAACTATGTAAAGAAAAAATAATTTAATAAGAATATTTAATTCATTCAGATCTAGGATGTGTTATTTTAGTGTTCCCTTTATTTTTTTGAGCAGTGTATATATATATATATATTGTGTTGTTCTTGTGTACTATAAATTGTGGTATATTTGTTTTGTATACATCTGAAACCCTACCTCTTCAAGGAGGATCTTAAATAAACCTCTGCCCCCAAAAATACACTTGTCTTTTCCTACTAGCACTGACTCTGCTGATAACTCCTTTATGGAGGGAAAATGTGCCTGTTATGGCTGTGATATGTGGTTGTCTCGTCTAGCTATCTTAAGATGAATGCACTAATTGTAAGTTGCGTCTGCAATAAGAGCATCTGCTAAATGACAAGAATTGAAATGTGTGTATATATATATATATAAACTGTATATGACTGGAGTACCTGTGGCATTCTGTCCACCCTTGATGCCGGGGGAAGGGGACCTATTGGGGTCATCCTGCAAAACAACAGGACAAATATATTGACGTCAACTAAGGAGAAGTGAGTCATAAATGTAATGATAAAAGAGTCATAAGTCACTGTAACATTAGTTAGCATCACTCACGATTTGGTTGTCCTCAGGCTTCTCTGATGCTGCTTTCCTTCTGAGGGCAAGAAGAAGCCTCAAGTCAGAGCCTCATTCAGTTTGATATTAAAGTTGTACATTCAATATTTCTGACGGTCCCCTCCACATATGACTAGACATTATTTTGAATAGAAATGTCTGTTGTCCTAACTAGAGGGCTACGTTTCTGTGGGACCTGCAGGACCAGATTGAGATCATTGCGGCGCTGTCGGCGTTTTTCATGCTGCGGTTGGGTCAGACAGGCAACTTTTGTTGTCCCGCAGATTATTTGGAAACGTTCGTCTTTCTGCTTTGTATACGTTAGCATACTTACTGTATTAAAAGCACATATTTGTTGCATTATTCACATACTCAGAATTCGCTGCTTCAAGTTAAGTAGCCTACCTCTCCTTTCCTAGTTGGGAGTGCAAGATCAAGTGCACCTAGTATACACTACTGGTCAAAAGTTTTAGAACACCTACTCATTCAAGGGTTTTTCTTTATTTTTACTATTTTCTACATTGTACAATAATAGTGAAGACATCAAAACTTTGAACTAACACATATGGAATCATGTAGTAACCAAAAAAGTGTTAAACAAATCTAAATATATCTTATATTTGAGATTGTTCAAATAGCCACTCTTTGCCTTGATGAACGTTTTGCACACTCTTGGCATTCTCTCAACCAGATTCACCTGGAATGCTTTCCAACAGTCTTGAAGGAGTTCCCACATATGCTGAGTACTTGTTGGCTGCTTTGTCTTCACTCTGCCGTCCAACTCATCCCAAACCCTCTCAATTTGGTTGAGATCGGGGGGATTGTGGAGGCCAGGTTATCTGATGCAGCACTCCATCACTCCTTGGTAAAATAGCCCTTACACAGCCTAGAGGTGTGTTGGATCATTGTCCTGTTGAAAAACAAATTATAGTTCCACGAAGCGCAAACCAGATGGGATGGTGATCCCTGCAGAATGCTGTGGTAGCCATGCTGGTTAAGTGTGCCTTGGGAAATACACATGCGGAGATCATCCGTTCACCCACACAGCGTCTCACAAAGACACGGCGGTTAGAACCAAAAATCTCAAATTTGGACTCCAGACCAAAGGACAAATTTCCACCGGTCTGATGTCCATTGCTCGTGTTTCTTGGCCCAAGCAAGTCTCTTCTTATTATTGGTGTCCTTTAGTAGTGGTTTCTTTGCAGAAATTCATCAATGAAGGCCTGATTCATACAGTTTCCTCTGAACAGTTAATGTTGAGATGTGTCTGTTACCTAAACTCTGTGAAGCATTTATTTGGGCTGCAATTTCGGAGGCTGGTAACTCTAATGAACTTATCCTCTGCAGCAGAGGTAACTCTGAGTTTTCTATTCCTGTGGCAGTCCTCATGAGAGCCTTTTAATTTTCAATAAATATTGATTACCCAATTATGTGTATGTGCTCATAAAAGGTAGGCTACATCCTATATGCAAAACGTAGCTCAAAATAAGTGGAAGTGTGTACTCTAATCATTCTTGTTGCTTCAAGGTCAGTAGCCATACATGTGAGATAAGGTGTGCGTTTGATCTCAATTAAATAGTTGATATTGGTGCCGGAGGGGGATGGCTGCCGTTTTACGTGCGCCTAACTTTGCTATTTTGTTAGTTTTTTTTCCGCATTGTTTGTCATTGATTTTGTCCATAATGTTGCTGCTAGCGTCGCCTGTTCAGGGGCAGAACGACAGATTTGTACCTTGTCAGCTCAGGGGTTTGAACTCGCAACCTTCTGGTTACTAGTCCAACGCTCTAACCACTAGGCCACCATGCCGCCCAAAACAAGGCTACCCTGCCGCCCCAAACAATTAATAAAATGGCCACCCGGACTATTTACATTGACACCCCCCCATTTGTTTTTACACTGCTGCTACTCGCTGTTTATTATCTATGCATAGTCACTTTACCCCTACCTACATGTACAAATGACCTCAACTAACCTGTACCCACACACTTTGACTCGGTACTGGTATATAGCCTCATTATAGTTAACTTTTTACTTATGTTTATTTAGTAAATCTTTTTTTAACTCTTTTACTTGAACAGCATTGTTGGTTAAGGGCTTGTAAAGTAAGCATTTTATGGTAAGGTGAGCACCTGTTGTTTTCACCGCATGTGACAAATAAAATGTGATTTGATTTGAGTAGGCTATAAATATAGCCAGTGCATGGGCAGAGAAGCACGGGAAGTTATCTTTCCAAGGAAATATACTTCATAAATATGATTAGGCTACAGTGTTCTATATTGCCTTGAAGTAAATATTGATCATTCATATTTGTCCGTCTGAAAATCGTCCCACTCCTAAAAGGTAGGGTATAAAATGTAGCTAATTGTAAAGTGCAAGTCTCTCCAACTCTGCTCTCTTCAAACTATGTCTAGCCTATTAGCTGATATAGCCCAGTAATACAGATAGCCTAATTTAATGGACTATGTGAGAATCTCTGTTAATTTAAAATATTTCTTAGGTTATTTTTCCGCATTTTGATATTCCCTATAGGGCCTAAAATCGCTGCGACCATGGCTACCAAGTGAGCTGCGTCACATACGCCTAAAATAACATTGCAGGACTGCGGTGGGGTTCGGGACCAGTTCTTGCGGTAGTGGGTAGGTGCCGGACAGAAAGCCAGTGGGTCTGGGAGGGTGCCGCATGAAAAGCTGCGGGTGTGGGTGGGAGCGGGATTAATAAATTAGTCCCGCACAGACCTGTAGTTCTAACTATATGCTCTGATTAGGAATGCCTGCTCTAGTGTTTCTAACTCTATGCTCTGAATAGGAATGCCTGCTCTAGTGTTTCTAACTCTATGCTCTGAATAGGAATGCCTGCTCTAGTGTTTCTAACTATATGCTCTGAATAGGAATGCCTGCTCTAGTGTTTCTAACTCTATGCTCTGAATAGGAATGCCTGCTCTAGTGTTTCTAACTCTATGCTCGGAATAGGAATGCCTGCTCTAGTGTTTCTAACTCTATGCTCTGACCTCCGTGCCAGCAGAGCGTTCATCTCCTCCATCAGTCCTCCGCTGCCACCACTTGTCCGGTTGGCTTCGTTTTTGGTCCCCGATCCTGAAGAGTTAGAGTCCTCAGGCTGGAGAAAGAAGAGAGAGACACACACAGTATCTTAGGAGAAGATAGGACAGAGAGTGTTATGTAACCTAGTTGTAAGGGGGAAAGGAAAGGGAAAGGGGGATACCTAGTCAGTTGTGTCTTCTGCATTTAACCCAACCCCTCTGGAGCACCAGTTAATGGTCTAAAGGGGCTTCCTTAACCTATTTAATCTTCACTGATATGAAAGAGCTGGGCTTGGTGAACATTGTGCTTTCACCTGTCTTACATTGAGATCAGTGCAGATGAAGGAAAGAAGAGGAGGAGATAAGGTGATTTTAGACCAGTGGTCACCAAACTTTTCTGAGTCAAGATCACTGTCACAGTCAAAAAGCAAGCTCACCGCTCACGACTTCACATTAACCTAATAAACATACAGTTCTGTAGGAATGAGGCTTCTGCAATTTCTTCATTTCCTCATTTCTTATTTTCTTGCACATTTGTCATACTTAAATGTTTCAGATCATCAAACAAATTTTAATATTACACAAATATAACCCAAGTAAACACAAAAGGCAGTTTTTAAGTGATCATTTTATTTATTAAGGGAAAAAAGCTATCCAAACCTTCATGGCCCTATCTGACAAAATAATTGCCCCCCCACCTTGTTAAATCATCAATTTACTGTGGTTAATCAATTTTTTGGGGAAAGCTGAGTTCACTGAGAGTTCGCTGAGACCTGGACGATTTGCTGTGATTGATGGAACCATGAATTCTGCTCTCTAACAAAAATTCCTGAACCTCAAGCTGAAGCACGCTTGGGTTCTGCAGCAGGACAATGATCCAAAACACACCAGCAAGTCCACCTCTGAATGGCTTAAAAAAACTAAATGAAGGTTTTGGAGTGGCCTAGTCAAAGTCCGGACTTGAATCCGATTGAGATGCTGTGGCGTGACCTTAAGGCGGTTCATGCTCGAAAACCCTCCAATGTGGCTGAATTAAAACAATTCTGCAAAGAAGAGTGGGACAAAATTCCTCCACAGCGACGTGAAAGACTCAATGCCAGTTATCGCAAATGCTTGATTGCAGTTGTTGCTGCTGAGGATGGCACAACCAGTTATTAGGTTTAGGGGGCAATTACGTTTTCACATTGGGCCATGAAGGTTTGGATAGCTTTTTCCCTTAATAAATCAAATCATCACATAAAAACAGCATTGTGTGTTTACTTGGGTTATCTTTGTGTAATATTTACATTGGTTTGATCTGAAACATTTAAATGTGACAAATGTGCAAAAAAAATAAGAAATCAGGAAGGGGGCAAATACTTTTTCACAGCGCTGTAAATTCTTGGTCTGACAATATTGTTCTTCTCAGACCAGATTTCCAAACTCTAGCTTTGATAACAAAATAGATATGTATGTGTAGCATATATGAGGCACAGCTGAGTATAATTTGCAAATAATTAGCTTTTTTTATTTTACTGGACTGATGATGCCTGCATCTGATGGTCATGGGGCTTAAACGACAACTGGGAATAAGATTAAATCATTACGTCAACTGGATAATCGTTCAAAACAATTTCTCATTTTTTTCTTCCCTGAGTTCCCAGTTGTCTTGAATGAACTGAAGTCGGAGATGTCCTATTTACGAGTTCCCAGTTGTTTTGAACACGTCATTAGTCTCAGTGGTGAGACTGACCAGAGAGAGGGGACACTGTGTTCCACCTCATGGCAAAACTGGAGTGACAGCTGTTGTCTGTGTGTATTGTGCTTTTTCTCCAAGTTGTAAAAGCAAGCGGAGCAGAAACTGGCTACTCCTTATTTGACTGATGTAGCTGGCAAGGTAACTGCTGTTTGAGTTAACATAAAACATTTATTTATTCCTAGTGCTGAGTTAGTAGTGTAACTGACATGTTATGTTAGCTAATGCATTACATGTTTCATCCCCTCTCGAATGAGGTTCTGTCTGAAGTGCATGAACTAGCTAGTTAGCTAGCTAGTAGCTACCACAGCCAGTTCAGCTCTAGCTATCTGTCAGGAAGCAGTATCTTTCAGCTGTTGTGTTTATGGAAATGCTTTGTAGACCTTGTCCCGTTTCAACAGAAGTAAATTAACTTGGCAAATTTTGCCAGTTGATGTACAGTGCATTCGGAAAGTATTCTTTACATAAGTATTCAGACCCTTTGCTATGAGAATTGAAATTGATCATCCTTGAGATGTTTCTACAACTTGACGAGTCCACCTGTGGTAAATTCAATTTATTGGACATGATTTGGAAAGGCACACATACCTGTCTATATTAGGTTCCACAGTTGACAGTGCATGTCAGAGCAAAAATCAAGCCTTGAGGTCGAAGGAATTGTCCGTAGAGCTCAGAGGCAGCATTGTGTCAAGGCACAGATCTGATCGATGAAGATTTCCCTTCACTGGAACTAAGGGGCCTAGCCCAAACCATGAAAAACAGCCCCTGACCATTATTTCTCCTCTACCAAACTTTAGAGTTGGTACTTTGCATTCGGGCAGGTAGTGTTCTCCTGGCATCCGCCAAACCCAGATTCATCCGTCGTACTGTCAGATGGTGAAGCATGATTCGTCACTTCAGACAATGCGTTTCCACTGCTCCAGAGTCCAATGGTGGCAAGCTTTACACCACTCCAGCCGACGCTTGGCAATGCGCATGGTGATCTTAGGCTTGTGTGCGGCTGCTCGACCATGGAAACCCATTCATGAAACCCATTCATCACAACAAACCGTTCTTGTGCTGACGTTGCTTCCAGAGGCAGTTTGGAACTCAGTCGGTAGTGAGTGTTGCAACCGAGGACAAACTATTTTTATGTGCAACGTGCTTCAGCACTCAGCGGTACCATTCTGTGAGCTTGTGTGGCCTACCATTTCGCGGGTGAGGTTGTTGCTCCTAGACGTTTCCATTTCACAATAACAGCACTTGCAGTTGATCAGGGCAGCTCTAGCAGGGCAGAAATTTGACGAACTGACTTGTTGGAAAGGTGACATCCTATGACGGTGCAACGTTGAAAGTCACTGAGCTCTTCAGTATGGGCCATTCTATTGCCAATGTTTGTCTATGGAGATTGCATGGCTTTGTGCTCGATTTTTATACACCTGTCTACAACGGTGTGGCTGAAATAGCCAAATCCACTAACTTGAAGGAGTGTCCACATACCTTTGGCCACGTAGTGTAAATTATGATTTCGGATAATCCTGAATGAATCGTGAATAATGATGAGTGAGAAAGTTTGATGCAGAAATATCATACCCCCACAACACATTACAATAACAGGGGAGGTAGCATTTTTTGGGGGTATGATATTTGTTCGTCTATACCTTTCTCACTCATCATTATTCATAATTCATTCAGGATTACCCATAATCATGGTAGCATCCACATTAATGTAGAACTGTTTAGAAACGTATTCTGTTCTTTATTTACAATAAAAGTAATCTCAAAATGACCCCATATGGGTCATATTAGATTGTGGAGAAATGCCACAAAGAAATCTGAGGGAGGACCCCATAACCCCCTGCCAGATTATGTCCCCTCTAAAACCAAAGTTGCTCTCCTGGGTAGTATGGAGAAGCGTGTTTTATGTTTTGTAAAAGTGTTGAATCAAAACAGTGTTGACAGAGCTGAATAAAATCATGAAGTCACTCATGAAACAGCAGCTGTTTGCTGTATTCTTTGACAGTCTCTCTCTGGTCATGGTTTTAAAAAGTTCTGAAATCTCATGTAAACTAGTATCAAACTTTGCTGCCATCTGATTGGCCAGCGCAGAATGCACATTCAATTTAGCCACAGATCTCCCGGTCTTTCCAGACAAATGAAAAGGTTACCCTGTGCGCAGTCCACCTACCACCAACAGCGCAACAGAATTTTTAAAAAGAGTGCAAGTCTTTATCGCTGTCATGCCCTGACCTTAGAGAGCTTTTTATGTCTCTATTTTGGTTTGGTCAGGGTGTGATTTGGGTGGGCATTCTATGTTCCGTTTTCCTTGTTTTGTATTTCTTTGTTTTGGCCAGGTATGGTTCTCAATCAGGGACAGCTGTCTATCGTTGTCTCTGATTGGGAACCATACTTAGGTAGCTTTTCCCCACCTATGCTTTGTGGTTAGTTGTTAGTGTTCTGCACCTGAGAGGACTGTTTCAGTTTCGTTTATTCAGTTTGTTATTTTGTTCTAGTGTTCAGTTTAATAAAAGTCATGAACACTTACCACGCTGCGATTTGGTCCGATTCTTCCTCATCAGACGACTACCGTTACATCGCAGTCTTTATCGCAGTCTTTATCGCAGCCTTTATCGCAGTCTTTATCGCAGCCTTTATCTCAGGCTTTTTAGCAGCCTTTATCTCAGTCTTTATCGCAGTCTTTATCGCAGCCTTTATCGCAGTCTTTATCGCAGTTTTATCGCAGTCTTTATCGCAGTCTTTATCGCAGTCTTTATCACAGCCTTTATCGCAGTCTATCGCAGCCTTTATGGCAGTCTTTATGGCAGCCTTTATGGCAGTCTTTATCGCAGTCTTTATCGCAGGCTTTTCTACAGAAATGTTTGGTGATTGACTAGGAACGCCTTGAAGATGGACCGGTTGGTGCCCACTGTTTTAGACTATTGCTATACACACGCAGTATGTTTTCCTTTGCCATATCGTCACTACTGTAAAGCTCATTACGTCTTTACAAACCCACAGGACGCTCTTACATTCCAATGTCTGTGGTGGTCTCAATAGATTGCCTGTGTCTATACTGTAGATCACAGTATAGGTATATGTTATGTTAAATTGTGTGAGGTTTGATTGGCATCTTACTCTATTGACACGGCGCAGTTTGGCTCCAGCGATCATGGCGGCGAGTCCCGTTGGGGCGGGAGCCTCTTCACCCTGTCCCCCTCCAACCATGGGCAGCGGTGGAGGCAGGGGGGGCGGGGGAGCACCTTCCGAGGGGGGAGGTGGGCCAGGAGGGGGAGGAGGCATAGAGGCACCCAGGGAGGTGGGTCCTCCACCTAAAGAGGAGGGGCCACAACCCATGGACATGGGGGGAGGCATGGGAGCTGGGGGGGCTACAGAAAGCACACCAGGATGGCCTTGGAAAGGAGAACCTGGTGAAATTCAGAGAGGGAGAGTTAAAGAGGTCAGAAGACTTTCTTTATAGTGTCAAATGACATTTAACATTAAACACTGGTAACACATTGATGTGGGGTAAGTCTTCGGTGGAAGTGCAGCAGTGTCTGATTTGAAAGCGAATATGCGTTTAAATCAGGCACTAGAGACACTTGATAATGCCAAAATGTAAAGACGGCCTTACATTTTCTCAAAATGTACTTCAAAAATGTAAAGGTTACAAAAAAAGTATGTAATTGTTCAGTGGGTTGAGTTCAGCGTTTCCTCACCTGGGTTCGAGGATCGTCGTTCCCTCTCCATGTGTGCCTGCTTCTGCTGCTGCTCCATAACCTGTCTGGAGAGACACACAGTCAGTCAGCCCATCTCAATTATATGACTGTCATAGCACAGAGTCAGACAGGCACACAGAAAGCCTTAGAGCCTTATTGCCCAATAAAGCAGGGACATTTGACACACAGTCAGTGAGTCACATAGACAATAGTATTTCAATTGTATAAGTATATACCACAGTCAGCCAGCCTACAACCCTCCAGTTCTCCAGCCCTCCAGTTTTCAAACCATCCAACCCTCCATCCATCCATCCATCCATCCATCCAACCCTCCATCCATCCAGCCCTCCAACCCTCCAGTTCTCCAGCCCTCCAACCCTCCAGCCCTCCAGTTTTCAAACCATCCAACCCTCCATCCATCCAGCCCTCCAACCCTCCAGTTCTCCAGCCCTCCAGCCCTCCAGTTTTCAAACCATCCAACCCTCCATCTATCCAGCCCTCCAACCCTCCAACCCTCCAGCCCTCCAGTTTTCAAACCATCCAACCCTCCATCTATCCAGCCCTCCAACCCTCCAGTTCTCAAACCCTCCAGCCTTCTAGCCCTCTAGTTCTCAAACCCTCCAGCCTTCTAGCCCTCTAGTTCTCAAACCCTCCAGCCTTCTAGCCCTCTAGTTCTCAAACCCTCCAGCCTTCTAGCCCTCTAGTTCTCAAACCCTCCAGCCTTCTAGCCCTCTAGTTCTCAAACCCTCCAGCCTTCTAGCCCTCTAGTTCTCAAACCCTCCAGCCTTCTAGCCCTCTAGTTCTCAAACCCTCCAGCCTTCTAGCCCTCTAGTTCTCAAACCCTCCAGCCTTCTAGCCCTCTAGTTCTCAAACCCTCCAGCCTTCTAGCCCTCTAGTTCTCAAACCCTCTGACCCTCCAGCCCTCCAACTCTCTAGTTCTCAAACCCTCCAACCCTCCAGCCCTCCAAATTCCAGCCCCCAGCCCTACAACTATCCAGTCCTCCAGCCCTACAACTCTCCAGCCCTACAGCTCTACAACTCTCCAGCTCTCCAGGCCCCAGCCCTACAACTCTCCAGCCTTCCAGTCCTCCTGTTCTCCAGCCATACACATCTCCATCCCTCCAGTCCCCCAGCCATACAACTCTCCAGCCCCCAGCCCTACAACTCTCCAGTCCTCCAGCCCCCCAGCCATACAACTCTCCAGCCTTCCAGTCCTCCTGTTCTCCAGCCATACACATCTCCATCCCTCCAGCCCCCCCAGCCCTACAGCTCTCCAGCCATATAACTCTCCAGCGCTACAACTCTCCAGCCCCCCAGTCCTACAACTCTCCATCCCTCCTGCCCCCCAGCCATACAACTCTCCAGCCCCCCAGTCCTATAACTCTCCATCCCTCCTGCCCCCCAGCCATACAACTCTCCAGCCCTCCAGTCCCCCAGCCCTACAGCTCTCCAGCCATACAACTCTCCAGCCCCCCAGTCCTACAACTCTCCATCCCTCCTGCCCCCCAGCCATACAACTTTCCAGCCCTCCAGTCCTCCTGTTCTCCAGCCCTACAGCTCTCCAGCCATACAACTCTCCAGCCCCCCAGTCCTATAACTCTCCATCCCTCCTGCCCCCCAGCCATACAACTCTCCAGCCCTCCAGTCCCCCAGCCCTACAGCTCTCCAGCCATACAACTCTCCAGCCCCCCAGTCCTACAACTCTCCATCCCTCCTGCCCCCCAGCCATACAACTTTCCAGCCCTCCAGTCCTCCTGTTCTCCAGCCCTACAGCTCTCCAGCCATACAACTCTCCAGCCCCCCAGTCCTATAACTCTCCATCCCTCCTGCCCCCCAGCCATACAACTCTCCAGTCCTCCTGTTCTCCAGCCCTACAGCTCTCCAGCCCTACAAATCTCCAGTTTAAATTTTTTTTATTTTTATTTTACCTTTATTTTACTAGGCAAGTCAGTTAAGAACAAATTCTTATTTTCAATGACGGCCTAGGAACAGTGGGTTAACTGCCTGTTCAGGGGCAGAACGACAGATTTGTACCTTGTCAGCTCGGTGATTCGAACTTGCAACCTTTCGGTTACTAGTCCAACGCTCTAACCACTAGGCTACCCAGTTCTCCCGCTGTCCAAGGTCTGGTAAAATGATGGCATGTGGTATAGGTAGCCTGAATGTATGTCTGCTTATACATGGACAAGTAGTGCTTCATGTTAATTTCCATGACGAGACAGATACTCTCCCTACTGTTCACTATGCTGCAGGCTTTATGAGCTTCTCCCCCCACAATCTCTCCTTCTTTCTCTATCTCTTCCCCTCTGATGTGAGAGGAATACGTCAGAGCTCTGGGGGGAGAAACTTTTCGTCTTTCTTTAGTGAAACCTTCTCATTTCATATAAGAACTCACCACCCCCCCTTAAAAATAAAACAACAAAATATATCCTGTACTGCATACATGTACCATACTCACCTTTCCATCTGCCACATGATACAAAACAACATCACAATATCCAAAAAACTTTACCACTTCTACAACCGTATATCCAAAACATCTCCCCCAGCTGTACAGACAGTCCCCCCCCCAACACACCATATCTCCTGAAACATCTCCTCCTCCTTTTTATCATTCAATAGAACTCAAACTCAACCCTAAGGCGAGCAGAGACCATCCCATTAAACAATAGTTTATTGAGGACAGCCAGTTTATGCCACAGGGAAGATGCCACCAGGTTGTTGATTATCAGCACCCTCCCTCTATATGACACTTGGGACAGGAGCCACCTCCACCCGGCCAGTCTTGACACCACTGCCTGTGACAGCCCCTCCCAGTTCTTCCTGACCCACCTCCTTGAGCCCAGGTACACCCCCAACACTCCAAGCCCTTCAAACCCCCTGAAAGCAGAGGAGGGGCCCTATCCCCCCATGCCCCACACAATAGAGCTTTGCTCTTGCCCCAGTTTACCTTAGCTGATGAAGCTCCCTCATACACCTTCAGACTGGTCTCTAGTGCCTGCATATCCTGACCATCACAGAAACGTCATCTGCATATGCTGACACTGCTATGCCTATCACCACATCCGTGCCTGTCCAGCACACTCCCTGCAGTCTCCTGCGTAGCAGTCCCAAAAAAGTCTCAATGGCGAGTGTATATAACTGCCCAGATAGAGGGCATCTTTGTCTAATGCCCCGCCTCACCCAGACTGGCCTACTGAGCTCCCCTCCCACCTTGACCATAAATGACACCCCAGCATACAACAGCTTCACACAGGTCAAAAACCTCTTCCCAAACACAGACATCACATTAAACAGATACTCATGGTCCACTCTATCAAAAGCCTTCTCTTGATCTAAAGAGACCAGTCCAAAGTTCACATTAGTACCTCTCAACAAGTTCAACATGTCCCTGATCAAGAACAAGTTGTCCGTGATTGAGCGTCCC
This sequence comes from Oncorhynchus kisutch, assembly GCF_002021735.2. Lineage (NCBI taxonomy): Eukaryota > Metazoa > Chordata > Actinopteri > Salmoniformes > Salmonidae > Oncorhynchus > Oncorhynchus kisutch. Next base: position 30,044,587 of record NC_034194.2, on the reverse strand, counting down.
GGTACACAATATGTTTGGTCCTTATGTACTATCGAGTCCAAATGGGACTTCAGTCTTAGAGAGGACTTTGGCAAATATCTTGTAGTCCGTACAGAGTAATGCCACAGGCCTCCAGTTCTTAAGTTCACACAAGTCCCCTTTTTTGGGATGGAGAGTCAGAGCCGCCCGACGGCAGCTCATCGGCAACTCTCCTACCCCGACGCACTGACGAAACACGCAAAAGAAGTCCAGTCCAATTATTGCCCAGAATTATTTATAAAACTCCACCGGGAGTCCATCGATCCCCGGTGCACGGCCGGGGGACATCTGGGTTACGGCCTCTGCCAGTTCATGGGACAACAGGGGAATGTCCATTTCATCCCTCTGTGCCAGAGAGAGCTTAGGGAGTTCTGCGAACAAGACCTGAGCACACATAGAATCACACATTTCTGCCCTATACAACTCAGTATAAAACTCCACAGTTCGCTCCTGCATCTCTCCCACCACAGAGGTCACCCGCCCATCTGACAGCCGTAGACAATGCAAACCCTTGGCTTCACCGCTCTGTCTTTCCAAACCAAAGAAGAAGGAGCTGGGAGCATCCATCTCCTTGAGCATGTAGAACCTAGCTCTTACAAGTGCTCCCTTTGCTTTAACCTGGAAAAAACTGCCCAGGTCCCTACGTAATTCAGTTAAATTAGAATGGGCCTACATTGCCTTGCCCCACTCTCACTAATACTACGCTCGAGTTCCCCCAATACTATCCTAGCCTCTGAGGGTGAGAGAGCTGTATACTGTTGACAGAAAAGCCGAATTTGGATTTTTCCAACATCCCACCATTGACTCAGAGACTCATACTCCTCTCTTCGCTGCCCCCACCTTTCTGGAAACCTGAGGCAAAAGTATCATCTTGTAAGAACTTTACATTAAACTTCCAATAGGATGCCTGCCGGGGCCCGGGTGAAATAGACAGCTGAGCCATGGTTATGTGGTGATCTGAAAACCCCTCCAGGAGAATGGTAGTTCCCAACAGCCTATTGCTCTGATTCCTGGACATGTAAAACTGATCAAGTCGGGCTGCACACACCCTAGCCCCAAAGACCTTCACCCATGTATACTGTCTTGTGTTGGGCTGCACTCACCCTAGCCCCAAAGACCTTCACCCATGTATACTGTCTTGTGTTGGGCTGCACTCACCCTAGCCCCAAAAACCTTCACCCATGTATACTGTCTTGTGTTGGGCTGCACTCACCCTAGCCCCAAACACCTTCACCCATGTATACTGTCTTGTGTTGGGCTGCACTCACCCTAGCCCCAAAAACCTTCACCCATGTATACTGTCTTGTGTTGGGATGTTTAGTTCTCCAAACATCCACTAGGTCAAACTGATTAATGATGTCCCTTAACACTCCCACTGATACTGAATGAGGCTCTCCCCCATTTCTGTCTTTCGTAAAATCCATTGTACAGTTCCAGTCCCCGCTGACCACCAGCGTCTCCTCAGGCGGAACTTCCTGTCTACGGCCTTTATGTGGACAAGCAAAACTCTTATGTCACAAATCTCCACACTCAAACACCGTAGACTATCTGTGCTGGCAAACCCTGCGTAGAGCCCCTCCCCATGCCTCACTTTAAAATGCACATTTAACTGTTGCTCATTGAGGATGTGGAATTTTCCAGCTGTGTGTCTTGTTGGAGAGAAGATGTGCTGACCCAGCAGCCACAGGCCTGGGAGATACACACTGTTATACTGACTGTTACCACTGGAGGGAGCTCCACGCACACACACACACACACACACACACACACACGCAGATACGTGCAAACACAAACACACACACACAATCATATTTATTCTGTTTTGCTTTGGCATTTGGAGTTGAGATGAAATGATAAGCGGAGCAGAAATAGCTAAGGTTACAAAGGCTGGCTGGTCATGTATTTCCCTGAGGGCCTAGAGATAGCAATAGATTGCAGAAACAGCTTGAGTTACTGTACCTCTCTGAAGAGTCTAAAAGTCCTGGAGCATAATCTCAAAGCACAAATCTGATATTAACATCTATTCTCCACAATCTGCCCACCATGGCTTAGTACTTCACATGTTCAGCTGTCATTATACCTCTATCATTCCATGTCCCTCTTTTACTCTCTCTCCCTCTCTCTCTCTGCTACTCCCTCTCTCTCTGCTATGGTCTCCCTCTCTTTCTCTGCTACTCTCTCTCTCTCTGCTACTCCCTCTCTCTCTGCTACTCCCTCTCTCTCTACTACTCCCTCTTTCTCTGCTAATCTCTCTCTCTGCTACTCCCTCTCTCTCTGCTACGGTCTCCCTCTCTTTCTCTGCTACTCTCTCTTTCTCTCTGCTACTCCCTCTCTCTCTGCTACTCCCTCTCTCTCTGCTACTCCCTCTCTCTCTGCTACTCCCTCTTTCTCTGCTACGGTCTCCCTCTCTTTCTCTCTGCTACTCCCTCTCTCTCTGCTACTCCCTCTCTCTCTGCTACGGTCTCCCTCTCTTTCTCTGCTACTCTCTCTTTCTCTCTGCTACTCCCTCTCTCTCTGCTACTCCCTCTCTCTCTGCTACTCCCTCTCTCTCTGCTACTCCCTCTTTCTCTGCTACTCCCTCTCTCTCTGCTACTCCCTCTCCCTCTCTTTCTCTGCTACTCTCTCTCTCTGCTACTCCCTCTTTCTCTGCTACGGTCTCCCTCTCTTTCTCTGCTACTCTCTCTTTCTCTCTGCTACTCCCTCTCTCTCTGCTACTCCCTCTCTCTCTGCTACTCCCTCTCTCTCTGCTACTCCCTCTCTCTCTGCTACGGTCTCCCTCTCTTTCTCTGCTACTCTCTCTTTCTCTCTGCTACTCCCTCTCTCTCTGCTACTCCCTCTCTCTCTGCTACTCCCTCTCTCTCTGCTACTCCCTCTCTCTCTGCTACTCCCTCTTTCTCTGCTACTCCCTCTCTCTCTGCTACTCCCTCTCCCTCTCTTTCTCTGCTACTCTCTCTCTCTGCTACTCCCTCTTTCTCTGCTACGGTCTCCCTCTCTTTCTCTGCTACTCTCTCTTTCTCTCTGCTACTCCCTCTCTCTCTGCTACTCCCTCTCTCTCTGCTACGGTCTCCCTCTCTTTCTCTGCTACTCTCTCTTTCTCTCTGCTACTCCCTCTCTCTCTGCTACTCCCTCTCTCTCTGCTACTCCCTCTCTCTCTGCTACTCCCTCTCTCTCTGCTACTCCCTCTTTCTCTGCTACTCCCTCTCTCTCTGCTACGGTCTCCCTCTCTTTCTCTGCTAGTCCCTCTTTCTCTGCTACTCCCTCTCCCTCTCTTTCTCTGCTACTCCCTCTCTCTCTTCTACTCCCTCTCTCTCTGCTACGGTCTCCCTCTCTTTCTCTGCTACTCTCTCTCTCTCTGCTACTCCCTCTCTCTCTTTCTCTGCTACTCTCTCTCTCTCTGCTACTGTCTCTATCTCTCTCTGCTACTCTCCCTCTCTCTTGTCCTCCTGTCTGTTAATCCTGTAAGGAGACAGAGAGAGAGAGAGAACAGAGGAAGAAGAGGAATAAAAGGTTGATGAGGACAGATGGGGGTCATGTGGACAGGGGCACTGCTGCCTGCTAGCAAACGGAGTCCTGTGTGACAGACAGACCCCTCTATATCGTACAGTCTATGATGACAGACTCTCACAGACAAAATAGTGTTATTAATGATCTAATCCTCTCGATGGGAAATATTTCAGGGAAGTTCAGTGAATGTTGTGTCTGATGTCTTTCCTGTCTTTGCCATGCTAACATCCGAGGTGATTCTCTCTCTGGAAAATGTTGTGTGAATGTTGTGTGGATGTTGTGTGATGACCTTGATGCCTTACCTTGCTCTCTGCACCTCCATCTCGTCTGTAGTGGGCCCATTCTGGACTTGGCGCTGGACTGCTGGGCCTGGAAGGGAAGGAAGGAAGGGGTGAAAAGACAGAGATATTGGTGACCATTATTTGTATGGTTGATTTTATTGTTTATGTTGGTACCAGAGAGAAAGAGAGAGAGAGACAGAGAGAGACAGAGAGAGAGAGATCGAGAGAGGGAGGGGTAAGGGTCTCTCTTCACAGTGTCACCATACTCGAGTTTGTGTCTCTTATCCACCTGACAGGTGAGGTTCAGGTAGACCACTCCAACCTGCATCACAGCTGTCACTCACTCTCTCTTATGTCACACAGACATACTCCTGTTACATAGCCCAAGCACTGCCTGTGGGACTTTACAAAAAGAGAGAGAGTGGTACCAGTTTGACTGGGAATGTTGTGGGCCTGAACCAAAGCTACAGACAGGATCATCACACAGACATTGTGGCCCTGGAGGCTTGGTGTTTGACACATGACTTGTGCACTACAATCTCTTCTGTTGCTCACGACTGTCAGAAGTGTCTCTATAGAGACCAAGGACAGGTTAGAAAGGATGTTGATGGCTTTGGTTGGTCCAGTTACAGCCAGTGTTCCAAAATAACACACAACAACAAAGGAACCTGACTCACAATCTCTGGCCAGACATAGTCTCCATACCGCTACATACTGCTACTGACCAGACAGAGTCTCCATACTACTACATACTGCTACTGACCAGACAGAGTCTCGATACCGCTACATACTGCTACTGACCAGACAGAGTCTCCATACCGCTACATACTGCTACTGACCAGACAGAGTCTCCATACTACTACATACTGCTACTGACCAGACAGAGTCTCCATACTACTACATACTGCTACTGACCAGACAGAGTCTCCATACTACTACATACTGCTACTGACCAGACAGAGTCTCCATATTGCTACTGACCAGACAGAGTCTCCATACCGCTACATACTGCTACTGACCAGACAGAGTCTCCATACTACTACATACTGCTACTGACCAGACAGAGTCTCCATACCGCTACATACTGCTACTGACCAGACAGAGTCTCCATACCGCTACATACTGCTACTGACCAGACAGAGTCTCCATACTACTACATACTGCTACTGACCAGACAGAGTCTCCATACTACTACATACTGCTACTGACCAGACAGAGTCTCCATACTACTACATACTGCTACTGACCAGACAGAGTCTCCATATTGCTACTGACCAGACAGTCTCCATACCGCTACATACTGCTACTGACCAGACAGAGTCTCCATACTACTACATACTGCTACTGACCAGACAGAGTCTCCATATTGCTACTGACCAGACAGAGTCTCCATACCACTACATACTGCTACTGACCAGACAGAGTCTCCATACTACTACATACTGCTACTGATCAGACAGAGTCTCCATACTACTACATACTGCTACTGACCAGACAGAGTCTCCATATTGCTACTGACCAGACAGAGTCTCCATTCTACTACATACTGCTACTGACCAGACAGAGTCTCCATATTGCTACTGACCAGACAGAGTCTCCATTCTACTACATACTGCTACTGACCAGACATAGTCTCCATATTGCTACTGACCAGATAGAGTCTCCATATTACTACATACTGCTACTGACCAGACAGAGTCTCCATACTACTACATACTGCTATTGACCAGACAGAGTCTCCATATTACTACATACTGCTACTGACCAAACAGAGTCTCCATACCACTGCATACTGCTACTGACCAGACAGAGTCTCCATATTGCTACTGACCAGATAGAGTCTCCATACTACTACATACTGCTACTGACCAGACAGAGTCTCCATATTACTACATACTGCTACTGACCAAACAGAGTCTCCATACCACTGCATACTGCTACTGACCAGACAGAGTCTCCATACCGCTACATAGTACTACTGACCAGACAGTCTCCATTCAGCTACATACTGCTACTGACCAGACAGAGTCTCCATACTACTACATACTACTACTGACCAGGGGGTCTCCATTCAGCTACATACTGCTACTGACCAGACAGAGTCTCCATACCACTACATACTGCTACTGGCCAGACAGAGTCTCCATACTGCTACTGACCAGACAGAGACTCCATACCACTACATACTGCTACTGGCCAGACAGAGACTCCATACTACTACATACTGCTACTGACCAGACAGAGTCTCCATATTGCTACTGACCAGACAGAGACTCCATACTACTACATACTGTTACTTACCAGAGAAAGTCTCCATATTGCTACTGACCAGACAGAGACTCCATACTACTACATACTGCTACTGACCAGAGAAAGTCTCCATATTGCTACTGACCAGACAGAGTCTCCATACTACTACATACTGCTACTGACCAGACAGAGTCTCCATGCTACTACATACTGCTACTGACCAGAGAAAGTCTCCATATTGCTACTGACCAGACAGAGTCTCCATACCACTACATACTGCTACTGGCCAGACAGAGTCTCCATATTGCTACTGACCAGACAGAGTCTCCATACTACTACATACTGCTACTGACCAGACAGAGACTCCATACTACTACATACTGCTACTGACCAGAGAAAGTCTCCATATTGCTACTGACCAGACAGAGTCTCCATACCACTACATACTGCTACTGGCCAGACAGAGTCTCCATATTGCTACTGACCAGACAGAGACTCCATACTACTACATACTGCTACTGACCAGACAGAGACTCCATACTACTACATACTGCTACTGACCAGACAGAGTCTCCATATTGCTACTGACCAGACAGAGACTCCATACTACTACATACTGCTACTGACCAGACAGAGACTCCATACTACTACATACTGCTACTGACCAGACAGAGTCTCCATATTGCTACTGACCAGACAGAGACTCCATACTACTACATACTGCTACTGACCAGAGAAAGTCTCCATATTGCTACTGACCAGACAGAGACTCCATACTACTACATACTGCTACTGACCAGAGAAAGTCTCCATATTGCTACTGACCAGACAGAGTCTCCATACTACTACATACTGCTACTGACCAGACAGAGTCTCCATGCTACTACATACTGCTACTGACCAGACAGAGTCTCCATACCACTACATACTGCTACTGGCCAGACAGAGTCTCCATACTGCTACTGACCAGACAGAGACTCCATACCACTACATACTGCTACTGGCCAGACAGAGTCTCCATACTGCTACTGACCAGACAGAGTCTCCATATTGCTACTGACCAGACAGAGACTCCATACTACTACATACTGCTACTGACCAGACAGAGACTCCATACTACTACATACTGCTACTGACCAGACAGAGTCTCCATATTGCTACTGACCAGACAGAGACTCCATACTACTACATACTGCTACTGACCAGACAGAGACTCCATACTACTACATACTGCTACTGACCAGACAGAGTCTCCATATTGCTACTGACCAGACAGAGTCTCCATACTACTACATACTGCTACTGACCAGACAGAGTCTCCATGCTACTACATACTGCTACTGACCAGACAGAGTCTCCATACCACCACATACTGCTACAGACCAGACAGGGTCTCCATACCACTACATACTGCTACTGACCAGACAGAGTCTCCATACTACTACATACTGCTACTGACCAGACAGAGTCTCCATACCACCACATACTGCTACTGACCAGACAGAGTCTCCATATTGCTACTGACCAGACAGAGTCTCCATATTACTACATACTGCTACTGACCAGACAGAGTCTCCATACTACTACATACTGCTACTGACCAGACAGTCTCCATATTGCTACTGACCAGACAGAGTCTCCATATTACTACATACTGCTACTGACCAGACAGAGTCTCCATACTACTCTATACTGCTACTGACCAGACAGAGTCTCCATTCTACTACATACTGCTACTGACCACACAGAGTCTCCATATTGCTACTGACCAGACAGAGTCTCCATATTACTACATACTGCTACTGACCAGACAGAGTCTCCATACTACTACTGACCAGACAGAGTCTCCATACTACTACATACTGCTACTGACCAGACAGAGTCTCCATTCTACTACATACTGCTACTGACCAGACAGTGTCCATATTGCTACTGACCAGACAGAGACTCCATACTACTACATACTGCTACTGAACAGACAGAGTCTCCATTCTACTACATTCTGCTACTGACCAGACAGTGTCCATATTGCTACTGACCAGACAGAGACTCCATACTAGTACATATTGCTACTGACCAGACAGAGTCTCCATTCTACTACTGACCAGAGAGTGTCAATATTGCTACTGACCAGACATAGACTCCATACTAGTACATACTGCTACTGACTAGACAGAGTCTCCATACTACTACATACTGCTACTGACCAGACAGAGTCTCCATACTACTACATACTGCTACTGACCAGACAGAGTCTCCATATTGCTACTGACCAGACAGAGTCTCCATACTACTACATACTGCTACTGACCAGACATAGTCTCCATACTACTACATACTGCTACTGACCAGACAGAGTCTTCATACTACTACATACTGCTACTGACCAGACAGAGTCTCCATTCTAACACATACTGCTACTGACCAGACAGAGTCTCCATATTGCTACTGACCAGACAGAGACTCCATACTACTACATACTGCTACTGGCCAGACAGAGTCTCCATACTGCTACATACTGCTACTGACCACACAGTCTCCATATTGCTACTGACCAGACAGAGTCTCCATACTGCTACTGGCCAGACAGAGTCTCCATACTGCTACATACTGCTACTGACCAGACAGAGTCTCCATACTGATACATACTGCTACTGGCCAGACAGAGTCTCCATACTACTACATACTGCTACTGGCCAGACAGAGTCTCCATACTGCTACATACTGCTACTGACCAGACAGAGTCTCCATACTGCTACATACTGCTACTGGCCAGACAGAGTCTCCATACTACTACATACTGCTACTGGCCAGACAGAGTCTCCATTCAGCTACATACTGCTACTGACCAGACAGAGTCTCCATATTGCTACTGACCAGACAGAGACTCCATATTACTACATACTGCTACTGACCAGACAGAGTCTCCATACTACTACATACTGCTACTGACCAGACAGAGTCTCCATTCAGCTACATACTGCTACTGACCAGACAGAGTCTCCATACTACTACATACTGCTATTGGCCAGACCTGGTCTCTATACTGCTACATACTGCTACTGACCAGAGAGAGTCTCCATATTGCTACTGACCAGACAGAGTCTCCATACTACTACATACTGCTACTGGCCAGACAGAGTCTCCATACTACTACTGACCAGACAGAGTCTCCATTCAGCTACATACTGCTACTGACCAGACAGTCTCCATACTACTACTGACCAGACAGAGTCTCCATACTACTACATACTGCTACTGACCAGACAGAGTCTCCATACTACTACTGACCAGACAGAGTCTCCATGCTACTACATACTGCTACTGACCAGACAGAGTCTCCATACCACTACATACTGCTACTGGCCAGACAGAGTCTCCATACTGCTACTGACCAGACAGAGACTCCATACCACTACATACTGCTACTGGCCAGACAGAGTCTCCATACTGCTACTGACCAGACAGAGTCTCCATATTGCTACTGACCAGACAGAGACTCCATACTACTACATACTGCTACTGACCAGACAGAGTCTCCATATTGCTACTGACCAGACAGAGACTCCATACTACTACATACTGCTACTGACCAGACAGAGACTCCATACTACTACATACTGCTACTGACCAGACAGAGTCTCCATATTGCTACTGACCAGACAGAGTCTCCATACTACTACATACTGCTACTGACCAGACAGAGTCTCCATTCTACTACATACTGCTACTGACCAGACAGTGTCCATATTGCTACTGACCAGACAGAGACTCCATACTACTACATACTGCTACTGACCAGACAGAGTCTCCATACTGCTACTGACCAGACAGAGTCTCCATATTGCTACTGACCAGACAGAGACTCCATACTACTACATACTGCTACTGACCAGACAGAGTCTCCATATTGCTACTGACCAGACAGAGACTCCATACTACTACATACTGCTACTGACCAGACAGAGACTCCATACTACTACATACTGCTACTGACCAGACAGAGTCTCCATATTGCTACTGACCAGACAGAGTCTCCATACTACTACATACTGCTACTGACCAGACAGAGTCTCCATTCTACTACATACTGCTACTGACCAGACAGTGTCCATATTGCTACTGACCAGACAGAGACTCCATACTACTACATACTGCTACTGAACAGACAGAGTCTCCATTCTACTACATTCTGCTACTGACCAGACAGTGTCCATATTGCTACTGACCAGACAGAGACTCCATACTAGTACATATTGCTACTGACCAGACAGAGTCTCCATTCTACTACTGACCAGAGAGTGTCAATATTGCTACTGACCAGACATAGACTCCATACTAGTACATACTGCTACTGACTAGACAGAGTCTCCATACTACTACATACTGCTACTGACCAGACAGAGTCTCCATACCACTACATACTGCTACTGGCCAGACAGAGTCTCCATTCTACTACATACTGCTACTGACCAGACAGAGTCTCCATACTACTACATACTGCTACTGACCAGACAGAGTCTCCATATTGCTACTGACCAGACAGAGTCTCCATACTACTACATACTGCTACTGACCAGACATAGTCTCCATACTACTACATACTGCTACTGACCAGACAGAGTCTTCATACTACTACATACTGCTACTGACCAGACAGAGTCTCCATTCTAACACATACTGCTACTGACCAGACAGAGTCTCCATATTGCTACTGACCAGACAGAGACTCCATACTACTACATACTGCTACTGGCCAGACAGAGTCTCCATACTGCTACATACTGCTACTGACCACACAGTCTCCATATTGCTACTGACCAGACAGAGTCTCCATACTGCTACTGGCCAGACAGAGTCTCCATACTGCTACATACTGCTACTGACCAGACAGAGTCTCCATACTGATACATACTGCTACTGGCCAGACAGAGTCTCCATACTACTACATACTGCTACTGGCCAGACAGAGTCTCCATACTGCTACATACTGCTACTGACCAGACAGAGTCTCCATACTGCTACATACTGCTACTGGCCAGACAGAGTCTCCATACTACTACATACTGCTACTGGCCAGACAGAGTCTCCATTCAGCTACATACTGCTACTGACCAGACAGAGTCTCCATATTGCTACTGACCAGACAGAGACTCCATATTACTACATACTGCTACTGACCAGACAGAGTCTCCATACTACTACATACTGCTACTGACCAGACAGAGTCTCCATTCAGCTACATACTGCTACTGACCAGACAGAGTCTCCATACTACTACATACTGCTATTGGCCAGACCTGGTCTCTATACTGCTACATACTGCTACTGACCAGAGAGAGTCTCCATATTGCTACTGACCAGACAGAGTCTCCATACTACTACATACTGCTACTGGCCAGACAGAGTCTCCATACTACTACTGACCAGACAGAGTCTCCATTCAGCTACATACTGCTACTGACCAGACAGTCTCCATACTACTACTGACCAGACAGAGTCTCCATACTACTACTGACCAGACAGAGTCTCCATTCACACACACACACACACACACACACACACACACACACACACACACACACACACACACACACACACACACACACACACTGAGTCACTGAGATCAGGGAGACTGTCTACACCAGGCCCCCAGAACACCAAGGGTCACTGAGATCAGCGAGGCTGTCTACACCAGGCGTCACTGAGGCTGTCTACACCAGGGGACATTGAGATCAGGAAGGCTGTCTACACCAGGCCTCCAGAACACCAGGGGTCACTGAGATCAGGGAGGCTGTCTACACCAGGGGTCACTGAGATCAGGGAGGCTGTCTACAATAGGGGTCACTGAGATCAGGGAGGCTGTCTACACCAGGGGTCACTGAGATCAGGGAGGCTGTCTACACTAGGGGTCACTGAGATCAGGGAGGCTGTCTACACCAGGGGTCACTGAGATCAGGGAGGCTGTCTACACTAGGGGTCACTGAGATCAGGGAGGCTGTCTACACCAGGGGTCACTGAGATCAGGGAGGCTGTCTACACTAGGGGTCACTGAGATCAGGGAGGCTGTCTACACCAGGGGTCACTGAGATCAGGGAGGCTGTCTACACCAGGGGTCACTGAGATCAGGGAGGCTGTCTACTCCAGGCCGCCAGAACACCAGGGGTCACTGAGATCAGGGAGGCTGTCTACACCAGGCCTCCAGAACACCAGGGGTCACTGAGATCAGGGAGGCTGTCTACACCAGGGGTCACTGAGATCAGGGAGGCTGTCTATACCAGGGGTCACTGAGATCAGGGAGGCTGTCTACTCCAGGCCTCCAAAAAAACAGTGATCACTGAGATCAGGGAGGGTGTCTACACCAGGGGTCACTGAGATCAGGGAGGCTGTCTACACCAGGCCTCCAGAACACCAGGGGTCACTGAGATCAGGGAGGCTGTCTACACCAGGGGTCACTGAGATCAGGGAGGCTGTCTACTCCAGGCCTCCAGAACACCAGGGATCATTGAGATCAGGAAGGCTGTCTACACCAGGCCTCCAGAACACCAGGGGTCATTGAGATCAGGAAGGCTGTCTACACCAGGGGTCACTGAGATCAGGGAGGCTGTCTATACCAGGGGGCATTGAGATCAGGAAGGCTGTCTACACCAGGGGTCACTGAGATCAGGGAGGCTGTTTATACCAGGGGTCATTGAGATCAGGGAGGCTGTCTACACCAGGGGTCACTGAGATCAGGGAGGCTGTCTACACCAGGGGTCACTGAGATCAGGGAGGCTGTCTACACCAGGGGTCATTGAGATCAGGAAGGCTGTCTACACCAGGCCTCCAGAACACCAGGGGTCATTGAGATCAGGAAGGCTGTCTACACCAGGCCTCCAGAACACCAGGGGTCATTGAGATCAGGGAGGCTGTCTACACCAGGCCTCCAGAACACCAGGGATCATTGAGATCAGGAAGGGGGCCTCATTTGTCAATTGTGCGCAAATGTCTTACTAAATTCGGGCATCCGTTGAGATTCTAGGATTCGCATGCGGCAGAAATGATTGTGATTTAACAAACTGTCGCACGCAACATATAGGCATGTTTTCATTGATAAGTCTGAGCCATATTATATTTGTGCAGTAGTTAAGGAGCGCTACAACCCAGCCTGCAAAACGCCCTCCATCCACCTTTTATGCTTACAAAAACACCCTCATTTGCTGTAGGCCATGATTTGGACATTTTGGAACTGGGCCATGTCCGTTTCTAAAAGAAAGCGGAATATCAAATTTGATCACATTTCTACACAGGTGTGGGCAGAATTTTTTCATATTTTTCAGCTACTTTTTTAAACTAAAAATGCATAGCGAGTGCTAAACACTGCCAGCGCATTCTGTAAGATCGATTGATTGTCTATTGAACGATTTAAGAGTAAATGCTGCCTACTGCCTGCAATTCTCTGCAAAAGATTAATTGTTGTTCAATATTTTGTCTATCAATGCATGATTGTCTTTCTATCTCCTTAAACATGTTACTATGTCCAGCTCCTATTGCACAGTAATACTGTAGTCTACCCATACTGACATTGGCTACAAGTCTATTTACCAGTCATGTCAGAAAAGGAGAGACACGCTCTGCAATATGACATTGATTTAGGTCTATGTAATAAAAACAAAATAATTTTGTTTGGTGACATGATGCTATGCGATCTACTAATTAATGGCAAATGCATCTGTTTAATCATTCAAATTTTTATTAGCCTACCATTATTATAATTCCCGAGATTCAAACACCTCCATTTCCACCAAAATAACAATATTTGCTTCCAATACAGTTGATCAACCACTAGAAGTTGAGCGTGCGCATGGTCTAAGATTTGCGCAGAGATACGCACCTTTGATAAATGAGGCCCCAGGCCTCCAGAACATCAGGGAGCAGACGTGAGGAATAGTGAGTGGTAAGGTGAGGTGCTGTGAAGCACAGGCCCAATTCCAAATCAACCCAGACACCCTAAACACGATACTGAAACCTAATCCCTACACCCCGGCCTACTCCATCAACACCTGTATTGATGGAAGAGGTTTGAATAGGTGTAACCAATATGGCTATTACCATATACCTTACAGCACAGCTATCTAATCCTCTTAGAGCTCATCACAGGGGACCTGCTCTTTGGCAGTTCAGTCAGTGGTATATTGCCACTTCATACAAGCTTAAACGAAATGGCACTTCAACAGTCTGTCGCATGTTTCCTTTTCATCATAGTGTGTGTGAATTGTGTGAATGTGTGTGAGAGAGGTAGTGAGTGTGTGTGTGTGTCTGTGTGTTTGTATAAGCATTAACAAGCACTACAGAAGAGAGGGTGTCTATCCCTTGACATCATGGCATCTGCTAAGCAAACAAACACACACTGTTAATTTGATCTCTGCCACAGTCACCTCAGGCGGTGTGTGTGTGGACCTCTGAGATTTTCCCATATGCAGTGTGTGACGTGTTTCTGTGATTTGAGTTGTGCGTGCGGCCTGTGTGCGCATGCGTGTGTGTTTATTAGTCAGATATAAAGAACAGAACTGGAAGAATGGGCCCTGGGGAGAACTATTCAATGACTCATTTTAATTAAAAGAGGAGAGTGAAGATGGGGGAAAAACAAAATTAACACACTGCTACTGAAATGACTGGGAAGAGTGGACTCCACTGTTACTGAAATGACTGGGAAGAGTGGACTCCACTTTTACTGAAATGACTGGGAAGAGAGGACTCCACTGTTACTGAAATGACTGGGAAGAGAGGACTCTACTGTTACTCTAATGACTGGGAAGAGAGGACTCCACTGTTACTGAAATGACTGAGTAGAGAGGACTCCACTGTTACTGTAATGACTGAGAAGAGAGGACTCCACTGTTACTGTAATGACTGAGTAGAGAGGACTCCACTGTTACTGTAATGACTGGGAAGAGAGGACTCCACTGTTACTGTAATGACTGAGTAGAGAGGACTCCACTGTTACTGTAATGACTGGGAAGAGAGGACTCCACTGTTACTGTAATGACTGGGAAGAGAGGACTCCACTGTTACTGTAATGACTGGGAAGAGAGGACTACTGTTACTGTAATGACTGGGAAGAGAGGACTCCACTGTTACTGTAATGACTGAGTAGAGAGGACTCCATTGTTACTGTAATGACTGAGAAGAGAGGACTCCACTGGTACTGTAATGACTGGGAAGAGAGGACTCCACTGTTACTGTAATGACTGGGAAGAGAGGACTACCCTGCTACTGAAATGACTGGGAAGAGGACTCCACTGTTACTGTAATGACTGAGTAGAGAGGACTCCACTGTTACTGAAATGACTGGGAAGAGAGGACTCCACTGCTACTGAAATGACTGGGAAGAGTGGACTCCACTGTTACTGAAATGACTGGGAAGAGAGGACTCCACTGTTACTGAAATGACTGGGAAGAGAGGACTCTACTGTTACTGAAATGACTGGGAAGAGAGGACTCTACTGTTACTCTAATGACTGGGAAGAGAGGACTCCACTGTTACTGAAATGACTGAGTAGAGAGGACTCCACTGTTACTGTAATGACTGAGAAGAGAGGACTCCACTGTTCCTGTAATGACTGAGTAGAGAGGACTCCACTGTTACTGTAATGACTGGGAAGAGAGGACTCCACTGTTACTGTAATGACTGAGTAGAGAGGACTCCACTGTTACTGTAATGACTGGGAAGAGAGGACTCCACTGTTACTGTAATGACTGGGAAGAGAGGACTCCACTGTTACTGTAATGACTGAGTAGAGAGGACTCCACTGTTACTGTAATGACTGAGAAGAGAGGACTCCACTGTTACTGTAATGACTGGGAAGAGAGGACTACTGTTACTGTAATGACTGGGAAGAGAGGACTCCACTGTTACTGTAATGACTGAGTAGAGAGGACTCCACTGTTACTGTAATGACTGAGAAGAGAGGACTCCACTGTTACTGTAATGACTGGGAAGAGAGGACTCCACTGTTACTGTAATGACTGAGTAGAGAGGACTCCACTGTTACTGTAATGACTGGGAAGAGAGGACTACCCTGCTACTGAAATGACTGGGAAGAGAGGACTACTGTTACTGTAATGACTGGGAAGAGTGGACTCCACTGTTACTGAAATTACTGAGTAGAGAGGACTCCACTGTTACTGTAATGACTGGGAAGAGAGGACTACTGTTACTGTAATGACTGGGAAGAGAGGACTCCACTGTTACTGTAATGACTGGGAAGAGAGGACTCCACTGTTACTGTAATGACTGGGAAGAGAGGACTACTGTTACTGTAATGACTGGGAAGAGAGGACTACTGTTACTGTAATGACTGGGAAGAGAGGACTCCACTGTTACTGAAATGACTGAGTAGAGAGGACTCCACTGTTACTGAAATGACTGGGAAGAGAGGACTCCACTGTTACTGTAATGACTGGGTAGAGAGGACTCCACTGTTACTGTAATGACTGGGAAGAGAGGACTCCACTGTTACTGTAATGACTGGGAAGAGAGGACTCCACTGTTACTGTAATGACTGGGAAGAGAGGACTCCACTGTTACTGTAATGACTGAGTAGAGAGGACTCCACTGTTACTGTAATGACTGAGTAGAGAGGACTCCACTGTTACTGTAATGACTGAGTAGAGAGGACTCCACTGTTACTGTAATGACTGAGTAGAGAGGACTCCACTGTTACTGTAATGACTGGGAAGAGAGGACTCCACTGTTACTGAAATGACTGGGAAGAAAGGACTCCACTGTTACTGTAATGACTGAGTAGAGAGGACTCCACTGTTACTGAAATGACTGGGAAGAGAGGACTCCACTGCTACTGAAATGACTGGGAAGAGTGGACTCCACTGTTACTGAAATGACTGGGAAGAGAGGACTCCACTGTTACTGAAATGACTGGGAAGAGAGGACTCTACTGTTACTGAAATGACTGGGAAGAGAGGACTCTACTGTTACTCTAATGACTGGGAAGAGAGGACTCCACTGTTACTGAAATGACTGAGTAGAGAGGACTCCACTGTTACTGTAATGACTGAGAAGAGAGGACTCCACTGTTACTGTAATGACTGAGTAGAGAGGACTCCACTGTTACTGTAATGACTGGGAAGAGAGGACTCCACTGTTACTGTAATGACTGAGTAGAGAGGACTCCACTGTTACTGTAATGACTGGGAAGAGAGGACTCCACTGTTACTGTAATGACTGGGAAGAGAGGACTACTGTTACTGTAATGACTGGGAAGAGAGGACTCCACTGTTACTGTAATGACTGAGAAGAGAGGACTCCACTGTTACTGTAATGACTGAGAAGAGAGGACTCCACTGTTACTGTAATGACTGGGAAGAGAGGACTACTGTTACTGTAATGACTGGGAAGAGAGGACTCCACTGTTACTGTAATGACTGAGAAGAGAGGACTCCACTGTTACTGTAATGACTGGGAAGAGAGGACTCCACTGTTACTGTAATGACTGAGTAGAGAGGACTCCACTGTTACTGTAATGACTGGGAAGAGAGGACTACCCTGCTACTGAAATGACTGGGAAGAGAGGACTACTGTTACTGTAATGACTGGGAAGAGTGGACTCCACTGTTACTGAAATTACTGAGTAGAGAGGACTCCACTGTTACTGTAATGACTGGGAAGAGAGGACTACTGTTACTGTAATGACTGGGAAGAGAGGACTCCACTGTTACTGTAATGACTGGGAAGAGAGGACTCCACTGTTACTGTAATGACTGGGAAGAGAGGACTACTGTTACTGTAATGACTGGGAAGAGAGGACTCTACTGTTACTGAAATGACTGGGAAGAGAGGACTCTACTGTTACTCTAATGACTGGGAAGAGAGGACTCCACTGTTACTGTAATGACTGAGTAGAGAGGACTCCACTGTTACTGAAATGACTGGGAAGAGAGGACTCCACTGCTACTGAAATGACTGGGAAGAGTGGACTCCACTGTTACTGAAATGACTGGGAAGAGAGGACTCCACTGTTACTGAAATGACTGGGAAGAGAGGACTCTACTGTTACTGAAATGACTGGGAAGAGAGGACTCTACTGTTACTCTAATGACTGGGAAGAGAGGACTCCACTGTTACTGAAATGACTGAGTAGAGAGGACTCCACTGTTACTGTAATGACTGAGAAGAGAGGACTCCACTGTTACTGTAATGACTGAGTAGAGAGGACTCCACTGTTACTGTAATGACTGGGAAGAGAGGACTCCACTGTTACTGTAATGACTGGGAAGAGTGGACTCCACTGTTACTGAAATGACTGGGAAGAGAGGACTCCACTGTTACTGAAATGACTGGGAAGAGAGGACTCTACTGTTACTGAAATGACTGGGAAGAGAGGACTCTACTGTTACTCTAATGACTGGGAAGAGAGGACTCCACTGTTACTGAAATGACTGAGTAGAGAGGACTCCACTGTTACTGTAATGACTGAGAAGAGAGGACTCCACTGTTACTGTAATGACTGAGTAGAGAGGACTCCACTGTTACTGTAATGACTGGGAAGAGAGGACTCCACTGTTACTGTAATGACTGAGTAGAGAGGACTACACTGTTACTGTAATGACTGGGAAGAGAGGACTCCACTGTTACTGTAATGACTGGGAAGAGAGGACTCCACTGTTACTGTAATGACTGAGTAGAGAGGACTCCACTGTTACTGAAATGACTGAGTAGAGAGGACTCCACTGTTACTGTAATGACTGGGAAGAGAGGACTCCACTGTTACTGTAATGACTGGGAAGAGAGGACTACTGTTACTGTAATGACTGGGAAGAGAGGACTCCACTGTTACTGTAATGACTGAGAAGAGAGGACTCCACTGTTACTGTAATGACTGGGAAGAGAGGACTCCACTGTTACTGTAATGACTGAGAAGAGAGGACTCCACTGTTACTGTAATGACTGGGAAGAGAGGACTCCACTGTTACTGTAATGACTGAGTAGAGAGGACTCCACTGTTACTGTAATGACTGGGAAGAGAGGACTACTGTTACTGTAATGACTGGGAAGAGTGGACTCCACTGTTACTGAAATTACTGAGTAGAGAGGACTCCACTGTTACTGTAATGACTGGGAAGAGAGGACTACTGTTACTGTAATGACTGGGAAGAGAGGACTCCACTGTTACTGAAATGACTGGGAAGAGAGGACTCCACTGTTACTGAAATGACTGGGAAGAGAGGACTCTACTGTTACTGAAATGACTGGGAAGAGAGGACTCTACTGTTACTGAAATGACTGGGAAGAGAGGACTCTACTGTTACTCTAATGACTGGGAAGAGAGGACTCCACTGTTACTGTAATGACTGAGAAGAGAGGACTCCACTGTTACTGTAATGACTGAGTAGAGAGGACTCCACTGTTACTGTAATGACTGGGAAGAGAGGACTCCACTGTTACTGTAATGACTGAGTAGAGAGGACTCCACTGTTACTGTAATGACTGGGAAGAGAGGACTCCACTGTTACTGTAATGACTGGGAAGAGAGGACTCCACTGTTACTGTAATGACTGAGTAGAGAGGACTCCACTGTTACTGAAATGACTGAGTAGAGAGGACTCCACTGTTACTGAAATGACTGGGAAGAGAGGACTCCACTGTTACTGTAATGACTGGGTAGAGAGGACTCCGCTGTTACTGTAATGACTGGGAAGAGAGGACTCCACTGTTACTGTAATGACTGGGAAGAGAGGACTCCACTGTTACTGTAATGACTGGGAAGAGAGGACTCCACTGTTACTGTAATGACTGGGAAGAGAGGACTCCACTGTTACTGTAATGACTGAGTAGAGAGGACTCCACTGTTACTGTAATGACTGAGTAGAGAGGACTCCACTGTTACTGTAATGACTGAGTAGAGAGGACTCCACTGTTACTGTAATGACTGAGTAGAGAGGACTCCACTGTTACTGTAATGACTGGGAAGAGAGGACTCCACTGTTACTGAAATGACTGGGAAGAGAGGACTCCACTGTTACTGCAATGACTGAGTAGAGAGGACTCCACTGTTACTGAAATGACTGGGAAGAGAGGACTCCACTGCTACTGAAATGACTGGGAAGAGTGGACTCCACTGTTACTGAAATGACTGGGAAGAGAGGACTCCACTGTTACTGAAATGACTGGGAAGAGAAGACTCTACTGTTACTGAAATGACTGGGAAGAGAGGACTCTACTGTTACTCTAATGACTGGGAAGAGAGGACTCCACTGTTACTGAAATGACTGAGTAGAGAGGACTCCACTGTTACTGTAATGACTGAGAAGAGAGGACTCCACTGTTACTGTAATGACTGAGTAGAGAGGACTCCACTGTTACTGTAATGACTGGGAAGAGAGGACTCCACTGTTACTGTAATGACTGAGTAGAGAGGACTCCACTGTTACTGTAATGACTGGGAAGAGAGGACTCCACTGTTACTGTAATGACTGGGAAGAGAGGACTCCACTGTTACTGTAATGACTGGGAAGAGAGGACTCCACTGTTACTGTAATGACTGAGTAGAGAGGACTCCACTGTTACTGTAATGACTGAGAAGAGAGGACTCCACTGTTACTGTAATGACTGGGAAGAGAGGACTACTGTTACTGTAATGACTGGGAAGAGAGGACTCCACTGTTACTGTAATGACTGAGAAGAGAGGACTCCACTGTTACTGTAATGACTGGGAAGAGAGGACTCCACTGTTACTGTAATGACTGAGTAGAGAGGACTCCACTGTTACTGTAATGACTGGGAAGAGAGGACTACCCTGCTACTGAAATGACTGGGAAGAGAGGACTACTGTTACTGTAATGACTGGGAAGAGTGGACTCCACTGTTACTGAAATTACTGAGTAGAGAGGACTCCACTGTTACTGTAATGACTGGGAAGAGAGGACTACTGTTACTGTAATGACTGGGAAGAGAGGACTCCACTGTTACTGTAATGACTGGGAAGAGAGGACTCCACTGTTACTGTAATGACTGGGAAGAGAGGACTACTGTTACTGTAATGACTGGGAAGAGAGGACTACTGTTACTGTAATGACTGGGAAGAGAGGACTCCACTGTTACTGAAATGACTGAGTAGAGAGGACTCCACTGTTACTGAAATGACTGGGAAGAGAGGACTCCACTGTTACTGTAATTACTGGGTAGAGAGGACTCCACTGTTACTGTAATGACTGGGAAGAGAGGACTCCACTGTTACTGTAATGACTGGGAAGAGAGGACTCCACTGTTACTGTAATGACTGGGAAGAGAGGACTCCACTGTTACTGTAATGACTGGGAAGAGAGGACTCCACTGTTACTGTAATGACTGAGTAGAGAGGACTCCACTGTTACTGTAATGACTGAGTAGAGAGGACTCCACTGTTACTGTAATGACTGAGTAGAGAGGACTCCACTGTTACTGTAATGACTGAGTAGAGAGGACTCCACTGTTACTGTAATGACTGGGAAGAGAGGACTCCACTGTTACTGTAATGACTGAGTAGAGAGGACTCCACTGTTACTGTAATGACTGGGAAGAGAGGACTCCACTGTTACTGTAATGACTGGGAAGAGAGGACTCCACTGTTACTGTAATGACTGGGAAGAGAGGACTCCACTGTTACTGTAATGACTGGGAAGAGAGGATCCACTGTTACTGTAATGATTGAGTAGAGAGGACTCCACTGTTACTGTAATGACTGAGTAGAGAGGACTCCACTGTTACTGTAATGACTGAGTAGAGAGGACTCCACTGTTACTGTAATGACTGAGTAGAGAGGACTCCACTGTTACTGTAATGACTAGGAAGAGAGGACTCCACTGTTACTGTAATGACTGAGTAGAGAGGACTCCACTGTTACTGTATTGACTGGGAAGAGAGGACTCCACTGTTACTGTAATGACTGGGAAGAGAGGACTCCACTGTTACTGTAATGACTGGGAAGAGAGGACTCCACTGTTACTGTAATGACTGGGAAGAGAGGACTCCACTGTTACTGTAATGACTGAGTAGAGAGGACTCCACTGTTACTGTAATGACTGGGAAGAGAGGACTCCACTGTTACCGAAATGACTGGGAAGAGAGGACTCCACTGCTACTGAAATGACTGGGAAGAGAGAACTACTGTTACTGTAATGACTGGGAAGAGAGGACTCCACTGTTACTGAAATGACTGGGAAGAGAGGACTCCACTGTTACTGAAATGACTGGGAAGAGAGGACTCCACTGTTACTGTAATGACTGGGAAGAGAGGACTCCACTGTTACTGTAATGACTGGGAAGAGAGGACTCCACTGTTACTGTAATGACTGGGAAGAGAGGATCCACTGTTACTGTAATGATTGAGTAGAGAGGACTCCACTGTTACTGTAATGACTGAGTAGAGAGGACTCCACTGTTACTGTAATGACTGAGTAGAGAGGACTCCACTGTTACTGTAATGACTGAGTAGAGAGGACTCCACTGTTACTGTAATGACTAGGAAGAGAGGACTCCACTGTTACTGTAATGACTGAGTAGAGAGGACTCCACTGTTACTGTAATGACTGGGAAGAGAGGACTCCACTGTTACTGTAATGACTGGGAAGAGAGGACTCCACTGTTACTGTAATGACTGGGAAGAGAGGACTCCACTGTTACTGTAATGACTGGGAAGAGAGGACTCCACTGTTACTGTAATGACTGAGTAGAGAGGACTCCACTGTTACTGTAATGACTGGGAAGAGAGGACTCCACTGTTACTGAAATGACTGGGAAGAGAGGACTCCACTGCTACTGAAATGACTGGGAAGAGAGAACTACTGTTACTGTAATGACTGGGAAGAGAGGACTCCACTGTTACTGAAATGACTGGGAAGAGAGGACTCCACTGTTACTGAAATGACTGGGAAGAGAGGACTCCACTGTTACTGTAATGACTGGGAAGAGAGGACTCCACTGTTACTGTAATGACTGGGAAGAGAGGACTCCACTGTTACTGTAATGACTGAGTAGAGAGGACTCCACTGTTACTGTAATGACTGAGTAGGGAGGACTCCACTGTTACTGTAATGACTGAGTAGAGAGGACTCCACTGTTACTGTAATGACTGGGAAGAGAGGACTCCACTGCTACTGTAATGACTGGGAAGAGAGGACTCCACTGTTACTGTAATGACTGAGTAGAGAGGACTACTGTTACTGTAATGACTGGGAAGAGAGGACTCCACTGTTACTGTAATGACTGAGTAGAGAGGACTACTGTTACTGTAATGACTGGGAAGAGAGGACTCCACTGTTACTGTAATGACTGGGAAGAGAGGACTCCACTGTTACTGTAATGACTGGGAAGAGAGGACTACTGTTACTGTAATGACTGGGAAGAGAGGACTACTGTTACTGTAATGACTGGGAAGAGAGGACTCCACTGTTACTGAAATGACTGAGTAGAGAGGACTCCACTGTTACTGTAATGACTGAGTAGAGAGGACTCCACTGTTACTGTAATGACTGGGAAGAGAGGACTCCACTACTACTGAAATGACTGGGAAGAGAGAACTACTGTTACTGTAATGACTGGGAAGAGAGGACTACTGTTACTGTAATGACTGGGAAGAGAGGACTCCACTGTTACTGAAATGACTGAGTAGAGAGGACTCCACTGTTACTGTAATGACTGGGAAGAGAGGACTACTGTTACTGTAATGACTGGGAAGAGAGGACTCCACTGTTACTGTAATGACTG
Organism: Oncorhynchus kisutch; assembly: GCF_002021735.2. NCBI lineage: Eukaryota > Metazoa > Chordata > Actinopteri > Salmoniformes > Salmonidae > Oncorhynchus > Oncorhynchus kisutch. The sequence goes on along the minus strand of NC_034194.2, from coordinate 30,020,791 downwards.
GGAAGAGAGGACTCCACTGTTACTGTAATGACTGAGTAGAGAGGACTCCACTGTTACTGTAATGACTGAGTAGAGAGGACTCCACTGTTACTGTAATGACTGGGAAGAGAGGACTCCACTGTTACTGTAATGACTGAGTAGAGAGGACTCCACTGTTACTGTAATGACTGGGAAGAGATGACTCCACTGTTACTGTAATGACTGAGTAGAGAGGACTCCACTGTTACTGTAATGACTGGGAAGAGATGACTCCACTGTTACTGTAATGACTGGGAAGAGAGGACTCCACTGTTACTGTAATGACTGGGAAGAGAGGACTCCACTGTTACTGTAATGACTGGGAAGAGAGGACTCCACTGCTACTGAAATGACTGGGAAGAGAGAACTACTGTTACTGTAATGACTGGGAAGAGAGGACTACTGTTACTGTAATGACTGGGAAGAGAGGACTCCACTGTTACTGTAATGACTGGGAAGAGAGGACTCCACTGTTACTGTAATGACTGAGTAGAGAGGACTCCACTGTTACTGTAATGACTGGGAAGAGAGGACTACTGTTACTGTAATGACTGGGAAGAGAGGACTCCACTGTTACTGTAATGACTGGGAAGAGAGGACTCCACTGTTACTGTAATGACTGAGTAGAGAGGACTCCACACTGTTACTGTAATGACTGAGTAGAGAGGACTCCACTGTTACTGTAATGACTGAGAAGAGAGGACTCCACTGTTACTGTAATGACTGAGTAGAGAGGACTCCACTGTTACTGTAATGACTGGGAAGAGAGGACTCCACTGTTACTGTAATGACTGAGTAGAGAGGACTCCACTGTTACTGTAATGACTGGGAAGAGAGGACTCCACTGTTACTGTAATGACTGGGAAGTGAGGACTCCACTGTTACTGTAATGACTGGGAAGAGAGGACTCCACTGTTACTGTAATGACTGGGAAGAGAGGACTCCACTGTTACTGTAATGACTGAGTAGAGAGCACTCCACTGTTACTGTAATGACTGGGAAGAGAGGACTCCACTGTTACTGTAATGACTGAGTAGAGAGGACTCCACTGTTACTGTAATGACTGGGAAGAGAGGACTACTGTTACTGTAATGACTGGGAAGAGAGGACTACTGTTACTGTAATGACTGAGTAGAGAGGACTCCACTGTTACTGTAATGACTGAGTAGAGAGGACTCCACTGTTACTGTAATGACTGAGTAGAGAGGACTCCACTGTTACTGTAATGACTGAGTAGAGAGGACTCCACTGTTACTGCAATGACTGAGAAGAGAGGACTCCACTGTTACTGTAATGACTGGGAAGAGAGGACTCCACTGTTACTGTAATGAATGAGTAGAGAGGACTCCACTGTTACTGTAATGACTGAGTAGAGAGGACTCCACTGTTACTGTAATGACTGGGAAGAGAGGACTCCACTGTTACTGTAATGACTGGGAAGAGAGGACTCCACTGTTACTGTAATGACTGGGAAGAGAGGACTCCACTGTTACTGTAATGACTGAGTAGAGAGCACTCCACTGTTACTGTAATGACTGGGAAGAGAGGACTCCACTGTTACTGTAATGACTGAGTAGAGAGGACTCCACTGTTACTGTAATGACTGGGAAGAGAGGACTACTGTTACTGTAATGACTGGGAAGAGAGGACTACTGTTACTGTAATGACTGAGTAGAGAGGACTCCACTGTTACTGTAATGACTGAGTAGAGAGGACTCCACTGTTACTGTAATGACTGAGTAGAGAGGACTCCACTGTTACTGTAATGACTGAGTAGAGAGGACTCCACTGTTACTGCAATGACTGAGAAGAGAGGACTCCACTGTTACTGTAATGACTGAGTAGAGAGGACTCCACTGTTACTGTAATGAATGAGTAGAGAGGACTCCACTGTTACTGTAATGACTGAGTAGAGAGGACTCCACTGTTACTGTAATGACTGGGAAGAGAGGACTCCACTGTTACTGTAATGACTGGGAAGAGAGGACTCCACTGTTACTGTAATGACTGGGAAGAGAGGACTCCACTGTTACTGTAATGACTGAGTAGAGAGCACTCCACTGTTACTGTAATGACTGGGAAGAGAGGACTCCACTGTTACTGTAATGACTGAGTAGAGAGGACTCCACTGTTACTGTAATGACTGGGAAGAGAGGACTACTGTTACTGTAATGACTGGGAAGAGAGGACTACTGTTACTGTAATGACTGAGTAGAGAGGACTCCACTGTTACTGTAATGACTGAGTAGAGAGGACTCCACTGTTACTGTAATGACTGAGTAGAGAGGACTCCACTGTTACTGTAATGACTGAGTAGAGAGGACTCCACTGTTACTGCAATGACTGAGAAGAGAGGACTCCACTGTTACTGTAATGACTGGGAAGAGAGGTCTCCACTGTTACTGTAATGAATGAGTAGAGAGGACTCCACTTTTACTGTAATGACTGAGTAGAGAGGACTCCACCGTTACTGTAATGACTGGGAAGAGAGGACTCCACTGTTACTGTAATGACTGGGAAGAGAGGACTCCACTGTTACTGTAATGACTGGGAAGAGAGGACTCCACTGTTACTGTAATGACTGGGAAGAGAGGACTACTGTTACTGTAATGACTGGGAAGAGAGGACTCCACTGTTACTGTAATGACTGGGAAGAGAGGACTCCACTGTTACTGTAATGACTGAGTAGAGAGGACTCCACTGTTACTGTAATGACTGAGTAGAGAGGACTCCACTGTTACTGTAATGACTGAGAAGAGAGGACTCCACTGTTACTGTAATGACTGAGTAGAGAGGACTCCACTGTTACTGTAATGACTGGGAAGAGAGGACTCCACTGTTACTGTAATGACTGAGTAGAGAGGACTCCACTGTTACTGTAATGACTGAGTAGAGAGGACTCCACTGTTACTGCAATGACTGAGAAGAGAGGACTCCACTGTTACTGTAATGACTGGGAAGAGAGGACTCCACTGTTACTGTAATGAATGAGTAGAGAGGACTCCACTGTTACTGTAATGACTGAGTAGAGAGGACTCCACTGTTACTGTAATGACTGGGAAGAGAGGACTCCACTGTTACTGTAATGACTGGGAAGAGAGGACTCCACTGTTACTGTAATGACTGGGAAGAGAGGACTCCACTGTTACTGTAATGACTGAGTAGAGAGGACTCCACTGTTACTGTAATGACTGGGAAGAGAGGACTCCACTGTTACTGAAATGACTGGGAAGAGAGGACTCCACTGTTACTGTAATGACTGGGAAGAGAGGACTCCACTGTTACTGTAATGACTGGGAAGAGAGGACTCCACTGTTACTTTAATGACTGGGAAGAGAGGACTCCACTGTTACTGTAATGACTGGGAAGAGAGGACTCCACTGTTACTGTAATGACTGGGAAGAGAGGACTCCACTGCTACTGAAATGACTGGGAAGAGAGGACTCCACTGTTACTGTAATGACTGGGAAGAGAGGACTACTGTTACTGTAATGACTGAGTAGAGAGGACTCCACTGTTATTGTAATGACTGAGTAGAGAGGACTCCACTGTTACTGTAATGACTGAGTAGAGAGGACTCCACTGTTACTTTAATGACTGGGAAGAGAGGACTCCACTGTTACTGTAATGATTGAGTAGAGAGGACTACTGTTACTGTAATGACTGGGAAGAGAGGACTCCACTGTTACTGTAATGACTGGGAAGAGAGGACTCCACTGTTACTGTAATGACTGGGAAGAGAGGACTACTGTTACTGTAATGACTGGGAAGAGAGGACTACTGTTACTGTAATGACTGGGAAGAGAGGACTCCACTGTTACTGAAATGACTGAGTGGAGAGGACTCCACTGTTACTGAAATGACTGGGAAGAGAGGAATCCACTGTTACTGTAATGACTGGGAAGAGAGGACTCCACTGTTACTGTAATGCCTGGGAAGAGAGGACTCCACTGTTACTGTAATGACTGGGAAGAGAGGACTCCACTGTTACTGTAATGACTGGGAAGAGAGGACTCCACTGTTACTGTAATGACTGGGAAGAGAGGACTCTAATGTTACTGTAATGACTGGGAAGAGAGGACTCCACTGTTACTGTAATGACTGGGAAGAGAGGACTATTTTTACTGTAATGACTGGGAAGAGAGGACTCCACTGTTACTGTAATGACTAGGAAGAGAGGACTCCACTGTTACTGTAATGACTGAGTAGAGAGGACTCCACTGTTACTGTAATGACTGAGTAGAGAGGACTCCACTGTTACTGTAATGACTGAGAAGAGAGGACTCCACTGTTACTGTAATGACTGGGAAGAGAGGACTACTGTTACTGTAATGACTGGGAAGAGAGGACTACTGTTACTGTAATGACTGGGAAGAGAGGACTCCACTGTTACTGAAATGACTGAGTGGAGAGGACTCCACTGTTACTGTAATGCCTGGGAAGAGAGGACTCCACTGTTACTGTAATGACTGGGAAGAGAGGACTCCACTGTTACTGTAATGACTGGGAAGAGAGGACTCCACTGTTACTGTAATGACTGGGAAGAGAGGACTCTACTGTTACTGTAATGACTGGGAAGAGAGGACTCCACTGTTACTGTAATGACTGGGAAGAGAGGACTACTGTTACTGTAATGACTGGGAAGAGAGGACTCCACTGTTACTGTAATGACTAGGAAGAGAGGACTCCACTGTTACTGTAATGACTGAGTAGAGAGGACTCCACTGTTACTGTAATGACTGAGTAGAGAGGACTCCACTGTTACTGTAATGACTGAGAAGAGAGGACTCCACTGTTACTGTAATGACTGAGTAGAGAGGACTCCACTGTTACTGTAATGACTGGGAAGAGAGGACTCCACTGTTACTGTAATGACTGGGAAGAGAGGACTCCACTGTTACTGTAATGACTGGGAAGAGAGGACTCTACTGTTACTGTAATGACTGGGAAGAGAGGACTCCACTGTTACTGTAATGACTGGGAAGAGAGGACTACTGTTACTGTAATGACTGGGAAGAGAGGACTCCACTGTTACTGTAATGACTAGGAAGAGAGGACTCCACTGTTACTGTAATGACTGAGTAGAGAGGACTCCACTGTTACTGTAATGACTGAGTAGAGAGGACTCCACTGTTACTGTAATGACTGAGAAGAGAGGACTCCACTGTTACTGTAATGACTGAGTAGAGAGGACTCCACTGTTACTGTAATGACTGGGAAGAGAGGACTCCACTGTTACTGTAATGACTGAGTAGAGAGGACTCCACTGTTACTGTAATGACTGGGAAGAGAGGACTCCACTGTTACTGTAATGACTGGGAAGTGAGGACTCCACTGTTACTGTAATGACTGGGAAGAGAGGACTCCACTGTTACTGTAATGACTGGGAAGAGAGGACTCCACTGTTACTGTAATGACTGAGTAGAGAGCACTCCACTGTTACTGTAATGACTGGGAAGAGAGGACTCCACTGTTACTGTAATGACTGGGAAGAGAGGACTCCACTGTTACTGTAATGACTGGGAAGAGAGGACTCCACTGTTACTGTAATGACTGGGAAGAGAGGACTCTACTGTTACTGTAATGACTGGGAAGAGAGGACTCCACTGTTACTGTAATGACTGGGAAGAGAGGACTCCACTGTTACTGTAATGACTGGGAAGAGAGGACTCTACTGTTACTGTAATGACTGGGAAGAGAGGACTCCACTGTTACTGTAATGACTGGGAAGAGAGGACTACTGTTACTGTAATGACTGGGAAGAGAGGACTCCACTGTTACTGTAATGACTAGGAAGAGAGGACTCCACTGTTACTGTAATGACTGAGTAGAGAGGACTCCACTGTTACTGTAATGACTGAGTAGAGAGGACTCCACTGTTACTGTAATGACTGAGAAGAGAGGACTCCACTGTTACTGTAATGACTGAGTAGAGAGGACTCCACTGTTACTGTAATGACTGGGAAGAGAGGACTACTGTTACTGTAATGACTGGGAAGAGAGGACTCCACTGTTACTGTAATGACTGAGTAGAGAGGACTCCACTGTTACTGTAATGACTGGGAAGAGAGGACTCCACTGTTACTGAAATGACTGGGAAGAGAGGACTCCACTGTTACTGTAATGACTGGGAAGAGAGGACTTCACTGTTACTGTAATGACTGGGAAGAGAGGACTCCACTGTTACTTTAATGACTGGGAAGAGAGGACTCCACTGTTACTGTAATGACTGGGAAGTGAGGACTCCACTGTTACTGTAATGACTGGGAAGAGAGGACTCCACTGTTACTGTAATGACTGGGAAGAGAGGACTCCACTGTTACTGTAATGACTGAGTAGAGAGCACTCCACTGTTACTGTAATGACTGGGAAGAGAGGACTACTGTTACTGTAATGACTGGGAAGAGAGGACTCCACTGTTACTGTAATGACTGGGAAGAGAGGACTACTGTTACTGTAATGACTGGGAAGAGAGGACTACTGTTACTGTAATGACTGAGTAGAGAGGACTCCACTGTTACTGTAATGACTGAGTAGAGAGGACTCCACTGTTACTGTAATGACTGTGTAGAGAGTACTACAATGTTACTGTAATGACTGGGAAGAGAGGACTCCACTGTTACTGTAATGACTGAGTAGAGAGGACTCCACTGTTACTGTAATGACTGAGTAGAGAGGACTCCACTGTTACTGTAATGACTGAGAAGAGAGGACTCCACTGTTTCTGTAATGACTGGGAAGAGAGGACTCCACTGTTACTGTAATGACTGAGTAGAGAGGACTCCACTGTTACTGTAATGACTGAGTAGAGAGGACTCCACTGTTACTGTAATGACTGGGAAGAGAGGACTCCACTGTTACTGTAATGACTGGGAAGAGAGGACTCCACTGTTACTGTAATGACTGGGAAGAGAGGACTCCACTGTTACTGTAATGACTGAGTAGAGAGGACTCCACTGTTACTGTAATGAATGAGTAGAGAGGACACCACTATTACTGTAATGACTGAGTAGAGAGGACTCCACTGTTACTGTAATGACTGAGTAGAGAGGATTCCACTGTTACTGTAATGACTGGGAAGAGAGGACTCCACTGTTACTGTAATGACTGAGTAGAGAGGACTCCACTGTTACTGTAATGACTGGGAAGAGAGGACTCCACTGTTACTGAAATGACTGGGAAGAGAGGACTCCACTGTTACTGTAATGACTGGGAAGAGAGGACTTCACTGTTACTGTAATGACTGGGAAGAGAGGACTCCACTGTTACTTTAATGACTGGAAAGAGAGGACTCCACTGTTACTGTAATGACTGGGAAGAGAGGACTCCACTGCTACTGAAATGACTGGGAAGAGAGGACTCCACTGTTACTGTAATGACTGGGAAGAGAGGACTACTGTTACTGTAATGACTGAGTAGAGAGGACTCCACTGTGATTGTAATGACTGAGTAGAGAGGACTCCACTGTTACTGTAATGACTGAGTAGAAAGGACTCCACTGTTACTGTAATGACTGGGAAGAGAGGACTATACTGTTACTGTAATGAATGAGAAGAGAGGACTACTGTTACTGTAATGACTGGGAAGAGAGGACTCTACTGTTACTGTAATGACTGGGAAGAGAGGACTCTACTGTTACTGTAATGACTGGGAAGAGAGGACTACTGTTACTGTAATGACTGGGAAGAGAGGACTACTCTTACTGTAATGACTGGGAAGAAAGGACTACTGTTACTGTAATGACTGGGAAGAGAGGACTACTGTTACTGTAATGACTGGGAAGAAAGGACTACTGTTACTGTAATGACTGGGAAGAGAGGACTACTGTTACTGTAATGACTGGGAAGAGAGGACTACTGTTACTGTAATGACTGGGAAGAGAGGACTCCACTGTTACTGTAATGACTGGGAAGAGAGGACTCTACTGTTACTGTAATGACTGGGAAGAGAGGACTCTACTGTTACTGTAATGACTGGGAAGAGAGGACTACTGTTACTGTAATGACTGGGAAGAGAGGACTACTGTTACTGTAATGACTGGGAAGAGAGGACTACTGTTACTGTAATGACTGGGAAGAAAGGACTACTGTTACTGTAATGACTGGGAAGAGAGGACTACTGTTACTGTAATGACTGGGAAGAGAGGACTACTGTTACTGTAATGACTGGGAAGAGAGGACTCCACTGTTACTGTAATGACTGGGAAGAGAGGACTCTACTGTTACTGTAATGACTGGGAAGAGAGGACTCTACTGTTACTGTAATGACTGGGAAGAGAGGACTACTGTTACTGTAATGACTGGGAAGAGAGGACTACTGTTACTGTAATGACTGGGAAGAGAGGACTAATGTTACTGTAATGACTGGGAAGAGAGGACTACTGTTACTGTAATGACTGGGCGAACCTGCTGTGATTGAAGAGAGAGAAAACATTCTGTGGGTGAACATAGAATGAGAGAGATAACTAGGTGAACATAGAGAGAACAATGAGGTTGGTTTTGAGGATAGACTCTAACAGAATGACAGGACAGTAAATGTGGACCGACAGACAGAGAGCCCCACTACTCTGATTCACCTGCATTATCCACGACATAGTAGATCACCTCCTGACCTGTCGCCATTTTAGGGTTAATATCCACAATTTCAATTCAGAGCATTCAGGCGCGAGCTTCTGTCATGGTGTATGATGACAGCAGTAAGAAATGGGTTCCCATTAAGCCAGGCCAGCAGGGCTTCAGCCGCATCAACATCTACCACAACACTGCCAACAACACTTTCCGCGTGGTGGGAGTCAAACTACAAGACCAGCAGGTAGAGGTACACAGACACACACACACGCACGCACGCACACACACACACACACACACACACACACACACACACACACACACACACACACACACACACACACACACACACACACACACACACACACACACACACACACACACACACACACACACACACACACACACACACACACACACACACAGACACACACACACACACACCCCTCTTCCCTCACACACACACCCCACCTCCCTCACACACACACTCTCTCTCTCTCACCTCCGTCCTGAGTGCTGAGGACATTGAGAGCGAACAGCATGGCATTGGAGAATGTGGTGGCTTCTTCCTTGCTGGCAAAGTTGAGTCCGTAGACCTGGCGGGCATCACGCCACTGGTGGAAGGTGGGCGTGGCCTGGTTATACTTCAGTCCCTTCACTATGGAGTAGTTGATCACCACCTGGAGGTAAGAGAGGGAGCGGAGAGATGGAGAGAGTCAATGGTTACTTTCAAGGCCATTTCAGATCAATGTGTGTGTGTGTGTGTGTGTGTGTGTGTGTGTGTACGTGTGTGTGTGTGTGCGTGCGTGTGTGTCTGTGTACCTCTACCTGCTGGTCTTGTAGTTTGACTCCCACCACACGGAAGGTGTTGTTGGCAGTGTTGTGGTAGATGTTGATGCGGCTGAAGCCCTGCTGGCCTGGCTTAATGGGAACCCATTTCTTACTGCTGTCATCATACACCATGACAGAAGCTCGCGCCTGGCAGATACTCTGCTCACTGAAACAGGAAGAGAGAAACTATTAGTTCATCATTTAATCAATCGATTGATCTGTCGGTTGGTCTATCAAGTCGTAACCCTGACCCTGTCATCATACACCATGACGGAGGCTCTCGCCTGGCAGATACTCTGCTCACTGAAACAGGAAGAGAAAAACTAAGTCCATCACTTTAATCAATCAATCAGTTGATCAATATGAACCCTAACCCTTACTGTTGTCATCAGACACCATCACAGAGGCAGAGATACTCAAGAGTCAATCGGGAGAACTGGAACATCAGTTAATCAACCAATGCCACCATTTTGTTTGATTTAAATAGGCTATAACAAAGTAACAGGAACAGGATGAAGCACTGCATACTTGCATTATAAGACCAATCCAGCTGTAATCATGTGACTGATTGAAAATGCTGTAATCACAAGATGTAAAGGAGTTGGATATTCTAAAGTAGACAACAACCCAACCTTCTTAACTAGTGTAGCATTAATAGCATAAATCAAACCTCATTAGCCATATACAGTGCTAGACCAGAGTCTGCTGCTACTGGTAGAAATATGTGTGTGTGTGTGTGTCCAGTTTGGGCCTGCCTCCTTCCCATCTGACAGTATTCAACACAGCCCACTGAGGCTCTCTCTCTTCAGTGACCTTCATCCCCCCCTCCCCCACACAGAGATCATTTTTAGATCATAATTTTACTATGCCTGTGAGTCTGTGACACGGAGGGAGATGTACAATGTTACTCAAAACACAGAAGGCAAGTGAGGGAAGGAGAGGATAGAGGAGGAAAGCAGAGGAGAGACAGAGAGGAGAGAGAGAGGAGAGACAGAGGAGAGACAGGGAGGAGAGACAGAGAGGAGAGAGAGAGAGTGGAGAGCCAGAGAGGAGAGTCAGAGGAGAGACAGAAAGGAGAGTCAGAGGAGAGACAGAGAGAAGAGACAGAGGAGAGACAGACAGGAGAGTCAGACGAGAGACAGAGAGGAGAGTCAGAGGAGAGACAGAGAGGGGAGACAGAGAGGAGACAGAGGGGAGAGAGAGAGAGAGGAGAGATAGAGAGGAAAGAGAGAGAGAGAAGAGATAGAGACAGAGAGGAAAGACAGAGGAGAGACAGAGGAGAGACAGACAGAGAGGAGAGAGAAAGGGAGAGACAGAGACAGAGAGGAGAGACAGAGGAGAGACAGAGGAGAGACAGACAGAGTGGGGAGAGACAGAGGAGAGAGACAGAGAGGAGAGACAGGAGAGTCAGAGGAGAGACAGAGAAGAGACTGAGAGGAGAGACAGGATAGTCAGAGGAGAGACAGACAGAGTGGAGAGAGTGGGGAGAGACAGAGGAGAGAGACAGAGAGGAGAGACAGGAGAGTCAGAGGAGAGACAGAGAAGAGACTGAGAGGAGAGACAGGATAGTCAGAGGAGAGACAGAGAGGAGAGACAGAGAAGAGAGACAGAGGAGAGACAGAGGAGAGACAGAGGAGAGACAGAGTAGAGACAGATAAGAGAGAGGAGAGACAGAGTCAGAGGGGAGAGACAGAGAGGAGAGAGAGAGATGAGAGACAGGAGAGTCAGAGGAGAGACAGAGAAGAGACAGAGAGGAGAGACAGAGAGGAGAGACAGATGAGAGAGAGAGGAGAGACAATAGAAGCAGAGAAGAGAGATTGGAGAGGAGAGACAGAAGAGAGGCATATAGGAGAGAGATGAGAAAGGAAAGGAGTGAGAAAATGAAATAAAGGGGAGTGGGAGAAGAGATATTGAAAAGTATGGAAGGAGAGGTGAGACGGAGAAAAGGATGGAATGAGTTTAGATACAATGAGAGACAGTGTACAAGAGGGAAAAGGGGTAAGGAAGGGGGATAAGGAGGAAGGGGGGAAGGGAGGAGGAATGGAGAGAGGAGGAAGAGTGAGAGGGGAAAGGGAGGAGGAATGGAGAGAGGAGGAAGAGTGAGAGGGGAAAGGGAGGAGGAATGCAGAGAGGAGGAAGAGTGAGAGGGGAAAGGGAGGAGGAATGGAGAGAGGAGGAAGAGTGAGAGGAGAAAGGGAGGAGGAATGGAGAGAGGAGGAAGAGTGAGAGGGGAAAGGGAGGAGGAATGGAGAGAGGAGGAAGAGTGAGAGGGGAAAGGGAGGAGGAATGGAGAGAGGAGGAAGAGTGAGAGGAGAAGGGGAGGAGGAATGGAGAGAGGAGGAAGAGTGAGAGGGGAAAGGGAGGAGGAATGGAGAGAGGAGGAAGAGTGAGAGGGGAAAGGGAGGAGGAATGGAGAGAGGAGGAAGAGTGAGAGGGGAAAGGGAGGAGGAATGGAGAGAGGAGGAAGAGTGAGAGGGGAAAGGGAGGAGGAATGGAGAGAGGAGGAAGAGTGAGAGGGGAAAGGGAGGAGGAATGGAGAGAGGAGGAAGAGTGAGAGGGGAAAGGGAGGAGGAATGGGAAAAGGAGGAAAGGGGGGAGAGGGAGAGTTTTGACATAATAATTTGAATAACAAGAGAGAGCCCTATCTGAGCCTCTGATTCATCACCAGGCTAAAATTAGCAGAGCAGCCCTAGGGCAGAGAGAAAGAGCTGCGTCAGAGGAGAGAGAGGGGAGGGGGGGCTGAGACCCTAAGAGGCTTAGTGAATGGAAACAAAGATTGAGAAAGTGAGAGAGATAAAGCCCCTTGAATTGAATTGAGGTTGAGAGAGAGACAGAGAGAAAGAGCGATGAGAGGCAGGGGGGCAGGGTGATCACCTGAGATGAAGTGATAGTTATAGAGGGAGATAGAAAGGTAGCGAGCGAACAAGCGCCATTTCACAAGTGTTGTGTATAGAAAGTGTCTCTCCTCAGCAGCCATGAGAAATAGGCCAGGAGAGATGTCAGGATATGGTGAGTCACTACCTTAGAGACCGAGAAACAGACTAATGGATAAACATGCTGACTGGGCCATCCTGTCTCTCAACCTCATCCCACTAGTCTGATAACAATACATAAGGCCAAGGGAAATACAGTAACCCAGGATTCAGGGCTATACAGTCCTTTAGGGCCAAAACACTTCTGCTTCTCAACACCCGATCATGGACTGATTCAGACCTTGGACACCAGGTGAGTGAACTCTTGGGCCAATCAATGTTATTAATTGATCAATTGACTGGCAGGTAGAAAAGAATCAGCATCAACCCTGGACTATTAACCCTGGACTATTAACCCTGGACTATTAACCCTGGACTATTAACCCTGGAACTATTAACCCTGGACTATTAACCCTGGACGATTAACCCTGGAACTATTAACCCTGGACTATTAACCCTGGAACTATTAACCCTGGACTAACCCTGGAACTATTAACCCTGGAACTATTAACCCTGGAACTATTAACCCTGGACTATTAACCCTGGAACTATTAACCCTGGACTATTAACCCTGGACTATTAACCCTGGACTATTAAACCTGGAACTATTAACCCTGGAACTATTAACCCTGGAACTATTAACCCTGTACTATTAAACCTGGAACTATTAACCCTGGAACTATTAACCCTGGACTTTTAACCCTGGATTATTAACCCTGGACTATTAACCCTGGAACTATTAACCCTGGAACTATTAACCCTGGATGATTAACCCTGGATTATTAACCCTGGACTATTAACCCTGGACTATTAACCCTGGACTATTAACCCTGGAACTATTAACCCTGGACTATTAACCCTGGATGATTAACCCTGGATTATTAACCCTGGACTATTAACCCTGGAACTATTAACCCTGGAACTATTAACCCTGGAACTATTAACCCTGGAACTATTAACCCTGGAACTATTAACCCTGGAACTATTAACCCTGGACTATTAACCCTGGACTATTAACCCTGGACTATTAACCCTGGACTATTAACCCTGGAACTATTAACCCTGGATTATTAACCCTGGACTATTAACCCTGGACTATTAACCCTGGACTATTAACCCTGGACTATTAACCCTGGAACTATTAACCTGGAACTATTAACCCTGGAACTATTAACCCTGGAACTATTAACCCTGGAACTATTAACCCTGGAACTATTAACCCTGGAACTATTAACCCTGGACTATTAACCCTGGACTATTAACCCTGGACTATTAACCCTGGACTGGACTATAACCTGGACATTAACCTGGAACCTATTAACCCTGGACTATTAACCCCTGGACTAACCTGACTATTAACCCTGGACTAGTAACCTGGAACTATTAACCCTGGAACTATTAACCCTGGACTATTACCCTGGACTATTAACCCTGGACTATTAAACCTGGAACTATTAACCCTGGAACTATTAACCCTGGAACTATTAAACCCTGCACTATTAACCCTGGACTATTAACCTGGACGTTTAACCCTGCTCTATTAACCCTGGAACTATTGACCCTGGACTATTAACCCTGGACTTTTAACCCTGGATTATTAACCCTGGACTATTAACCCTGGAACTATTAACCCTGGAACTATTAACCCTGGATGATTAACCCTGGATTATTAACCCTGGACTATTAACCCTGGACTATTAAACCTGGAACTATTAACCCTGGAACTATTAACCCTGGAACTATTAACCCTGGATGATTAACCCTGGATGATTAAACCCTGGACTATTTACCCTGGACTATTAACCCTGGACTATTAACCCTGGAACTATTAACCCTGGATGATTAACCCTGATTTATTAACCCTGGACTATTAACCCTGGAACTATTAACCCTGGACTATTACCCTGGACTACTAACCCTGGAACTATTAACCCTGGACTATTAACCCTGGACTATTAACCCTGGAACTATTAACCCTGGATTATTAACCCTGGACTATTAACCCTGGACTATTAACCCTGGACTATTAACCCTGGACTATTAACCCTGGAACTATTAACCCTGGAACTATTAACCCTGGACTATTAACCCTGGAACTATTAACCCTGGAACTATTAACCCTGGACTATTAACCCTGGAACTATTAACCCTGGACTATTAACCCTGGACTATTAACCCTGGACTATTAACCCTGGAACTATTAACCCTGGAACTATTAACCCTGGACTATTAACCATGGACTAACCCTGGACTATTAACCCTGGACTATTAACCCTGGAACTATTAACCCTGGACTATTAACCCTGGACTATTAACCCTGGACTATTAAACCTGGAACTATTAACCCTGGAAACTATTAACCCTGGAACTATTAACCCTGCACTATTAAACCTGGAACTATTAACCCTGGAACTATTAACCCTGGACTTTTAAACCCTGGATTATTAACCCTGGACTATTAACCCTGGAACTATTAACCTGGAACTATTAACCCTGGATGATTAACCCTGGATTATTAACCCTGGACTATTAACCCTGGACTATTAACCCTGGACTATTAACCCTGGAACTATTAACCCTGGAACTATTAACCCTGGATGATTAACCCTGGATTATTAACCCTGGACTATTAACCCTGGAACTATTAACCCTGGAACTATTAACCCTGGACTATTAACCCTGGAACTATTAACCTGGAACTATTAACCCTGGAACTATTAACCCTGGACTATTAACCCTGGACTATTAACCCTGGACTATTAACCCTGGACTATTAACCCTGGACTATTAACCCTGAACTATTAACCCTGGATTATTAACCCTGGACTATTAACCCTGGACTATTAACCCTGGACTATTAACCCTGGACTATTAACCCTGGAACTATTAACCCTGGAACTATTAACCCTGGACTATTAACCCTGGAACTATTAACCCTGGAACTATTAACCCTGGAACTATTAACCCTGGAACTATTAACCCTGGACTATTAACCCTGGAACTATTAACCCTGGACTATTAACCCTGGACTATTAACCCTGGACTATTAACCCTGGAACTATTAACCCTGGAACTATTAACCCTGGACTATTAACCCTGGACTAACCCTGGACTATTAACCCTGGACTATTAACCCTGGAACTATTAACCCTGGACTATTAACCCTGGACTATTAACCCTGGACTATTAAACCTGGAAACTATTAACCCTGGGAACTATTAACCCTGGAACTATTAACCCTGCACTATTAAACCTGGAACTATTAACCCTGGAACTATTAACCCTGGACTTTTAACCCTGGATTATTAACCCTGGACTATTAACCCTGGAACTATTAACCCTGGAACTATTAACCCTGGATGATTAACCCTGGATTATTAACCCTGGACTATTAACCCTGGACTATTAACCCTGGACTATTAACCCTGGAACTATTAACCCTGGAACTATTAACCCTGGATGATTAACCCTGGATTATTAACCCTGGACTATTAACCCTGGAACTATTAACCCTGGAACTATTAACCCTGGACTATTAACCCTGGAACTATTAACCCTGGAACTATTAACCCTGGACTATTAACCCTGGACTATTAACCCTGGACTATTAACCCTGGACTATTAACCCTGGAACTATTAACCCTGGATTATTAACCCTGGGACTATTAACCCTGGACTATTAACCCTGGACTATTAACCCTGGACTATTAACCCTGGAACTATTAACCCTGGAACTATTAACCCTGGACTATTAACCCTGGAACTATTAACCCTGGAACTATTAACCCTGGAACTATTAACCCTGGAACTATTAACCCTGGAACTATTAACCCTGGAACTATTAACCCTGGACTATTAACCCTGGACTATTAACCCTGGACTATTAACCCCTGGAACTATTAACCCTGGAACTATTAACCCTGGACTATTAACCCTGGACTAATCCTGGACTATTAACCCTGGACTATTAACCCTGGAACTATTAACCCTGGAACTATTAACCCTGGACTATTAACCCTGGACTATTAACCCTGGACTATTAAACCTGGAACTATTAACCCTGGAACTATTAACCCTGGAACTATTAACCCTGCACTATTAACCCTGGACTATTAACCTGGAACTATTAACCCTGGAACTATTGACCCTGGACTATTAACCCTGGACTTTTAACCCTGGATTATTAACCCTGGACTATTAACCCTGGAACTATTAACCCTGGAACTATTAACCCCTGGATGATTAACCCTGGATTATTAACCCTGGACTATTAACCCTGGACTATTAAACCTGGAACTATTAACCCTGGAACTATTAACCCTGGAACTATTAACCCTGGATGATTAACCCTGGATGATTAACCCTGGACTATTAACCCTGGACTATTAACCCTGGACTATTAACCCTGGAACTATTAACCCTGGATGATTAAACCCTGGACTATTAACCCTGGAACTATTAACCCTGACTATTAACCCTGGACTATTAACCCTGGAACTATTAACCCTGGACTATTAACCCTGGACTATTAACCCTGGAACTATTAACCCTGGATTATTAACCCTTGGACTATTAACCCCTGGACTATTAACCCTGGACTATTAACCCTGGACTATTAACCCTGGAACTATTAACCCTGGAACTATTAACCCTGGACTATTAACCCTGGAACTATTAACCCTGGAACTATTAACCCTGGACTATTAACCCTGGAACTATTAACCCTGGACTATTAACCCTGGACTATTAACCCTGGACTATTAACCCTGGAACTATTAAACCCTGGAACTATTAACCCTGGACTATTAACCCTGGAATAATCCTGGACTATTAACCCTGGACTATTAACCCTGGAACTATTAACCCTGGAACTATTAACCCTGCACTATTAACCCTGGACTATTAACCTGGACGTTTAACCCTGCTCTATTAACCCTGGAACTATTGACCCTGGACTATTAACCCTGGACTTTTAACCCTGGATTATTAACCCTGGACTATTAACCCTGGAACTATTAACCCTGGAACTATTAACCCTGGAACTATTAACCCTGGAACTATTAACCCTGGATGATTAACCCTGGATTATTAACCCTGGACTATTAACCCTGGACTATTAAACCTGGAACTATTAACCCTGGAACTATTAACCCTGGAACTATTAACCCTGGATGATTAACCCTGGATGATTAACCCTGGACTATTAACCCTGGACTATTAACCCTGGACTATGATTGTAAAGTCCTAGAGTAGATGCTGCTGGTTGAGCCAACAACCCTGCTTCCAAACAAAACACAACACAAACACACTGTCATTTACTTTCCATGAAAGCACTGCACATCTTTGAGAAAGCCTTGGTTATAAATGAGCACACATCTTAGGGTGAGAGTGAAGCTTCACACACATTGCATTAGGACGGTGGAAGTGATGCTATACACACTTGTCATTATCGGTTTCCATCTTAACAGGCTTTAAATTAGCCAGTATGGCAGTGAGTTGTTTCATTTATTTTCTTTAACTCGGCAGCTGAGTTAATTTTTAAAAGGAGTTCTTGGCAATCGCCTCACCCCACCAGCATAAATAAACGAGACTCTCACATGAAAAGAGAATGAGAGAGACAGCAAGATAGAGAATGAGAAGAGAGAAAGAAGGAGAAGAGTGAGAGAGAAAGAAGAGAGGGGAGAAGTAGAAGAGAGAAAGAGAGATGGACTGAGAAGAAGAGAGATGAGTTGCGACATTGAACGATCCGTTCTGTAACTGACCATTCAGGGGCAGACACACACTACAGTTTCCCTGCGTACAACACACCACATGCCACACCTGTTGAAGCATGTACAATTTGTCTCTGAGACATGAATAAGTTAGGCGTTTCTGTTTGCACCTTGACAGGAGAAGCAAGCAGTAAGCTATAACTGAGTGGAGTTTTCTGTTGACGCAAACACACACACACACACACCACACACACACACACACACACACACCACACACACACACACACACACACACACACACACACACACACCACACACACACACACACACACCACACACACACACACACACACACACACACACACACACACACAGAGAGAGATACATACACACACTTTGAAATACCATCCAGTACTCTGGAGAAAGCCTAGGGATGTACCTCAAGCTCACCAAATCCCCTCCACTATACTGACATGTTTCAGTTGTAGATTTTTTGACCCAGATGTTTTCAGCCTGCCAGCAGCAGTTCTGGCTCATCTGGCCCATCACCTCCTTACTTCACACACTGAGAGCTGCATTTCTCTGTTTCCAGACAGCTGAATGAGAGAGA